>NC_142211.1:6470355-6626646 GCF_049639895.1 Pseudopodoces humilis | reverse complement strand
AATGGATTTGAATGTCAGTTGGGGTGTGGTGGCAGGACAGTTAAGTGACTTTGTTTTGGATACAGAGTTTTTATTGAAGGCTTCCAGTGCTCTTATAATCTGGTATGTGGTTAAGGAGTCAAACTTGTCCACTTATCATGCATGTTTATCACTTTCTACAAAATCCTGTGTGCCTTATGCACAGTTATTTAATCTCTAGGAATCTGACAGACCATCTGTTGCGTTCTTTAACAAGACAGTATTTGCCTTAATTTAAGGTATCAGAACTAGCAAAGCCTTAAGGACAGATCTGAGAAATGAAATCTGAGATGCAAATAAATCACCTCATTTCTAGGTATTGTTTTGAATGCTAATGAAAAGTGGTATGAGAATTTAGGTTATTTATGTTTCTGCTTTATATGGTCTTTTATTTTGGTTTCCTCTCAAGAATATGCATGAACTTATGGAGTCTCAGGCAAATTAAATCAGTAGCAAATCAGAATTATAATACTTGAATATTATATATTATTTATACTGTAGTAGATTTGAGAATATCCAGCCATTTACCTAAGAAAAGTTAAAGAAATGCCTTTACTGGAAGAGTCACCTGGTAGTTTAATAGTCAATCTCTTTCACTCTAAGTCAACTGATCAGAAGCTGAAATTAGACAAATTTCACTTAGCAAGAAAAAAGGGTCAAATTTATAACCATGAAGGCAGGAACATCTTATTTGAGGCTACAGTGGCTTCTTCATCCCTAAAAATACTTTGATTTAGATGGAAATGTTATAACTGAAATAGAAGTTGTGGTGCTGTTATTACAAAGGAAGTCAAACTAGATTATTGTTATGCTCCTCTCTAAGCCTAGGCTCTATATCCTTTACTTTTTACTGATAATGAATGTGATATTATCCAGCTGCAGCACTGGAAAGAGCTGTGGGAATATACTCCCAGAGGAGGCACAGGCTGAGAACCAGGCAACACAGAAGTATTATTACTTAGGAAGGTGGCACAATTAACACAGTCAAAAACCTACGCTAATTATCCCAAAAGTATATATGAGTTTTGGGCATATATGAGTCTGGGTTGCCAAAGACTTGGCTTTAACTAAACAGTCAGGAAAGGGATCAGACTGCATCTGTCTTATTGCACATCAGTGCTGCTCAGGCACTGGTGTTCTTCTTGCCTTCTGTGAAGTGTTTCTCTTTTGAAATACTGCTGGAATAGATACATGAAATTATTGGGTAAGAGTTAGCTGGTCAGACAATTCCTATATATTATATCCTATATACCTCTGATGAATATGCTTGGTCATCTGAATCTCTTTCTAGGCTTCATTGACTAAACTCAGATAGTGTCTGTTGACTGGGAGTGTTGACATCCAACTCACGTGTGGGCACTTACCTATGCACCCCTAAATGTCTGCATCTTCGCCTTGCACCCAAGGAAGTTGTCCAACTTTCCTACATGGAGAGAGAAATGTTCTTCCCTTAGAGGATGTTTCAAAGCTGCCTGCAAGACATTCAGATCTTCATATGTCCCTCTCATGTAAAAGACGGCCAGATGTCTAATGTAGATTAGACACCTAATTTTTGGAAGTGTAAAGATAGGTGAGTATGCCAAAATAAATCACTGCAACCCTGACCTACGCAGTCTGTCTCCATTTATATATGATTCAGCAGCATCTGAAAAACTGCATTTGATTAATAGTTTTGCATTGCCAGAAAGATGTTGAGGAGTAGAATTACTTCATTTTAGTTTTTCTCCTCTGATCAGAAGGCTGAAGGCAGATATTTATAGAGAATTAAAATAATCATATCTATATGCATTAAGTGGAAGAGGCAATTTGGAGTTGTGAAAAGCCACACTTCAAAAGATGGTCAACAGAGAAAAAAAACAGCAATTGTTTGGTGTGATACCCAGGGTAAAGCTAGCAGCAAGAAGATTCAATTAAGACAAAGAATATGTAAAACTGGGGCAGACATTACAGGAATTATTTTTGAGAAAATGGCTACGGGGGTAAGGAATAATTTGAAATCCCTAAAAAGATTTTAAGCCAGGCAAAAGAGAACATAAGCAAATATTTTGGCAATAACTCTCACAAGAGCAAAAAAATTGCCTGGAGGGTCTAACATTTTTCACAGTCTAAATTCTGTAATTTTGATTTCTCCTTTCTGATTCATGATGGCTTCCACAGGGTAGATCCCTTTAATAATGATTAGGGTGTTCATTTATCTTTTGTGGGTCAGTTATTTTCTCCAGTAAATGGCCGCACACTGTGACAAACACAAAAAAATCAACTCTACCCCTCAAACACATCCACCAGGGCTGTCACTGTGCAGTCACAGTAACAGCCTGTTTAGACTCAGCATTACCTCCAGACCAGACCTAGCCCTAGTTGAGGCTCAAGGCATAATGGTACACTGAATTTATACAGATGGTAACAGTAAAACATTTAAAAATCATAGAAAATTTGGGGAGTTAGAAAGAAAGTTAGGCTTGGCAAGCCCTGGGAAAAGTCTTAAAAGTAGACCCTGGGAAATGTTAGGCCTTTGTGCTTGATAAGATCATGTGAAGCTGCACCTGTGTAGTCAGTATATGATAAATGATATAATTGTTAGATGTGATTAGATATAATTATTGTTTAAAGAATCATGAGAAACTATGTTAGGGGGTGTTAGAGGGTTGAGGGGGGATCATGAGAAATCCATGCTTGGGTAAAATCAATGCATACAATAGAACACTGTAAGTTTAATAATTAATATGTAACTTATATAACAATAGAGTACAAAAACATGTTCAGCTCAAAACCAAGTCGGGTCAGATTTGGGTCTGTATACCCCTGATGCCCAGAGCTCTTTAATAAAAAGCACCTTCATTTAATCATTCTGTGATTATGTGTTCCTGAACGCTAACAATGAGACACTGCAGGAGATATTGTCTTTGCTGGTTTAATTTTTTTTTCTAGCATCTAATAATGAGCGAGCAAAAGCTGCTGATGTGTTGTCTGCTTGCTGAGAGTTTGGCCCCAAAAGCCATTAATTTTACTGTGCTAGTAGGTATTGGGATTCTTGAAAGTGGCTGTGTCAGCAGAGAGTCTCTGTGGGAAAATTGGGAAAGATACTCCCAGGGAATGAGAAAATTAAGCCAGACACAATCAGGTAAAAGACAATTCTTAACAACAAGATTTTCTCTGCAGCAGTTGCAATATAAATAGGAGAATTTCTAGTATCCCCTCATTCACATTACATGGAAGTAAAGAGATGGGGTTCTATGGAGGCCCCAAACTGTTCATGAATGAGTGCATTTCAGCAAATTTTTATTATCAAAAAATGACAGTTTTTTCAAGTATTTAACACTCAAATGATTTTCCACGTGAAATATTTCAAGCCAGGCAATGCCAAAGCAATTAATCATATTCAATGATCCCGATGGGTCCCTTCTAACTCAGAATATTTGTATTGGGTTTCCATGGCCTATTTTTATCTACGGGGGGGCACAGAAGTAGCTTGTGTTGCATTAAGATGTTTACACTAAGTGGTTTTCCCTGTGCTCCCCTCCTGGTTTTGTGATGTTGGTTCCTTCCCCTCACCCCACCCCTTCAGTCTCATTCCATTGGCTGTAACTCTACTCCCCCCTCCCCTTTCCCCCCAGTTTAAAAGTCCCCGAAATTTCTCCCTCAGTCTCTTTTTTCCCTGGAGTGGTTTCGAGAATAAACTCTGGGACTGTGGTCCCAGAAGAAAGTCTCCTTCGTCTTTTACTTCTGTCTATTGTCGGGCCCTCCTCCCCCCGGTACACAAGGAGCTAGGTGGGTGACTCCTGAGGCCGTGACTAGAGGTTTACGACAGCTGGTGCCTAATGTGTGGCTTGTCTTGAGGACAGAAACCCCACGCAGCAGCTGGAAATGCACGTGTGGATTGTACAAGCTTTGGATCCGTCAGTTCCCTCGTGGCGAAGAGCTGCTTTTTCTGCAGCCGCGCTTACGAAGGCTGAACCAGCAGCTTTCCTAAGCCTGGGAAAGTTTGTTCCAGGACATTAAGGACTTCCTACACAGCATCGAGTCAGCTGAGGTCCCAGGAAGGGGTGAGTGCCCCAGTTAGTGGAATATTGTGAGTGGCGCGAGTTCAGCCGTGTGAGTTCGGCTGCGCGGCTTCGGCGGAGCGTGTTCGCCAGCACAGGCAGATGCATGGTGTGCTCGCCGCAAGGTGTGAAGCGTGGGAGCCCAGCGCCATGCGCGGCGCTTTCTGCAGCGTGGGGATTCCAGCAAGCGCAGCGCGGGCGGTGCCAGCACGGGCAAACAGCAGCGCATGCAGGAGCCGCGTTTTTTCGGCACCACAGCGCAGCGAAAGCACATTGGCAGGCGTGGGCGCTCAGTGAACTCGGCACGGGGGGGACAGTAGCGGCCCTACCGCGCTGCTCCAGCCACGTGGGTTTTGGCGGCCGACTCGGCGCGGCGGGGGGGAGCAGAGCCGCCCCTGCATGCCTGCTGGCTAACTTTAAAAAACCCCCGGTTTCTCTGCCAGGCAGTTTCATCTCTTACCCCAGTGTGTGTGTGGGGAGGAACAGAGAAAAAGCCTCCCCGGGCTGGCTGTGTTGTTTTTGCTGTAATTGATAGTAAAAGGTTCTAAAATCTTAGAAAATTCAGAGACTTAGAAAGAAAGTTAAGTTTGGAAAGCCCTGGGAAAAGTAGGCCCTGAGAAATGTTAGGCCTTGTGCTTGCTAATGTTATAAATGCAAAGGCAGATTTGGGTTAAATAAAAACAATTTATTATAAAACAATTTTTATAAAAAAATAAACAATGAGGGAAAACCACAATAAAACAAACAGCGCAGCGCTGGGTGGACAGGGGTCTATACCCAAAGGTATAGGTGTTCCCAAATCCACGAAGGAGGGTAAACTGTCCGGGGTTTTTATAGGGATTTTTTAGCCTTGAGGCCAAATTCCAGACAGGCACCATTCATCAACAGTCCTTGATTGTCGTATGAATTGATTTCCTGGCATTGGAGAATAGAGTCGAATGGACGTCCGGACCGAGTCTCCTCATATGTAAAGAAATTCTGAGTGGCTCTTGTGGTTCAGGCCATCTGGATGGGATGGCTGGATCCGGGTTGGAGCCGATGGATATTTCGGCTGGATTTTTCCTTTTGTTTACTTGATGGCTTCCCCCAACGGTAGCCCGCAAGGCGAGGTGTTCAGGTCCGGTGATGAATATCTCGTCGGAGCCTCTCCGTTTTGGCTTGATGTTTCGTGTCCTGTCTATTCTTCCCTGTTGATGGTCACCGAGCCTGTCCTTGTCAGTTTGAGGAGTTTTTTTTCTGTCAGCTTGATGGGCCGCGTCCTGTCTATTCTTTTTGTTGATGGGCGCCGGCTAGGATCGTTATCCTTTGAGTGGGAATTCGTGGCTAGATCTGGGAAGGGCTTGTGTGTCATACTGTACTTTATATTTTATATCATTATTGTTATATACATTTATTTAGATTTCTACGAATTTTTACAAGTTCATTTCTCACACTAAAGATCAGGTCAAACTGCACCTGTGTAGTTAGTATATGATAAATTATACAATTGTTAGATGTGATTAGATATAATTATTGTTTAAAGAACATGAGGAACAATGTTAGGGGGCTAGGGGGGATCACGAGAAATCCATGCTTGGGTAAAAACAATGCTTACAATAGAACAATGTAAGTTTAATAATTAATATGTAAGTTGTATAATGATAGAGTATAAAACATGTTCAACTCAAAACCAAATCGGGTTAGATTTGGGTATGTGTACCCCTGACACCCAGAGCTCTTCAATAAAGCACCTTCATATAATCATTCCATGATTATGTGTATTCCTGAATGCTAACATAATGGAAGGTAGATTATTGTGTAGATAGCTTTTAACATCAGGATGGGCTTACAGCTCTCTGTGCAAGACAGAAGATTGTTTTCCCAAGTACGGGAAACTATAGGTGGTGGAAATGTTACAGTTTCTAGAACTCGGTTGAAACAGTTTGTTCGTTGGCTGTCTCTTCACTTTCCCCAGTTCACCCTGCTAGATGTGAATTCTGTCTCTTCCTGGGACAGAATCTGGAACTTATTAACCCTTAAAGTGGAACAGGGAGACAAAGTTGCTTCTAAGTTTATCCCGTTGTTTAATTTGAAAAGAACTGGTTAATAGAGAAGTGGAGGGACAGTCACAGCAGATTCCCTTGGTTTCCCCTACCCCTTCTCTCAAACCCTCTGCCTCTGAGCTGAAGGGGATGCAAGGGCAGCCTGAGAAATGCAGGACACCCAGCTTGGCTGCTGCTGTTCTGGCTCCCTGCTTCCCATTCAGCACCCTGTCTCTGGTGGTTATGCACAGACTGACAGAGATCCTTCCCTGCCTGCTTTTACTGCGGTGGTTACTCCTCAGCTTCAGCATTCTGTTATTTTTAAAAGTGATGACCCCCCCTGTCTTAGTTTAGGGCAAATTAGGAAGGAAAACTCCAAATGGGGATTTCCCCAGGGAAATGCCCCTCCCCACTAACTGGTCCGGGAAAAGAAAAAATTCCTTAGAGAGAAGTGGAAAAAGCTGTTTATTTAACAGAAATTGAGTAATATTAAATAATAAAACCTCTTGCTGTTCGATGGGATGGCAAATCTAGGAGGGAAAAAAAAAAAAAAAAGTCCTTTTCATGTGGTGTAGCTCGGCTCGCTCAGGTTCTTATCAGTCCCTCCGGCGCTGGAAAGTGCAGAGGCCCAGGCCCCGGTGGGCCACAGGCGTGAGCTCCTGGGGTTTGGCTGGGTGTTCAGTCCAGAGCAGGCTTGCACAGATCCAAGAAAATTGGGAAAAAAACAAACAAAGGTCCAGGGAACTCCTCTGCCTCAGCTAGCTAAAACTAACTAAAAGCCAGAGAGAAGCTCTGTCCCGCTGTCTGTCCGTGCTGCAGACACCACAGTCCAGGAGCGGGATGTGTGGGAGTGATGTTTTTCCTTAACACAAACTGCGTGCTTCTTCTTCCCCCTCTCTTGCTCTCAAAGCCAGTCTTAAAGGTGCAGAACTTAATATATAACATAAACCAGACGATTGGGGATACCAGTATCATAAAGTCACCCCAGGACACCCCCCTAGTCTCACATGGCCGAGGTCCGAGATGGTGCCGGCCATGTGGTGGCTGGCCACGTGATGGACCCTCCATCTTACCCTTCTCCTTCCCACAATCCCTTTCACCCACCTGTCTAAACCCCTGACACCCTGCCAACAATCCTTTCCTTTTCTCTTGGCCATCCCTCCCCCCTCCACCATGTTTTTGCCCTCCGTGGCATCGCCCTGAAACCCTGCCCCCAGGTGTTGCAATCCTGGTCCCCACGGTGGCCCCACCCCCTTTCCTGTCCCTGGTTTTCACACCCCCTGGCCCTGTTCCCACGGTGGGGGAGGGGAAGGCCCCTGTTCCCACGGTGGAGGGGAGGGGAGAAACCTGTTCCCACGGGGGGGGGGGGGGGGGGTGAACTCTCACCCAGCTCCTACGGGGGTAGGGCTGGGCCCAGATCCGGTGGGGTGGCTGGGCCGCCTTGCACTTGAAGGGGTGGAGGGGCCGGGCCCCTGCCCAGTACCTGTGAGGGTGAGAGTGGAGGGGATGACGCAGGGGATGGAGACCCCAGGGGATGAAGAAGCAGCAGCTATACCCTCAGCCATTCCTGTCATTTATATTGGTAAAAGAAGGACAAACAGACACTACCAGCCCTTCTCTACCAAAACATAAAAGAAATCTGTAAAGCACAAAAGGAATTTGGCACAAATAGTGAGATCTTTAAGGGAAAGGTGAGAGCTACTTTAACATCTAATGAGTTAGTTCCAGCCGATCTCAGAGATCTCTTCCGGTGTCTCCTAACCCCCTCAGACTTCGATCTTTGGGAAAGCATGTGGAATAGATCTTTAAAAGGGCTCCTGGTTGAGCTTAGGCAAAGCTCCCAGGATGCAAAAGATGCAGATGATAATGAGATCACATATGAACATCTATGCAGCGAAGGGATGTGAGCTAAACCTGAGGACCAAGCTTGGGTGTTAACAAAGTTTATTTTAGATAAGATCTTTGGAGTGGGAGAAAAGGTTTTTAACCAATTAATGGTTGAAACCCAGGACAGCTATGTTAATATTAAACAGTATCCCTCAGAAAGTTTTTTGCAGTTTGTCAACTAGTTTCAAGCAGAAATAGAGAAGCAAGTGGAAGGACCAGTGGCACAGGCAGAGCTGATTAAGGAGATGAACCAGAGGAATGCCAACAAGGCCTGCCGCAGTGTGGTCCTGGGACTGCTCACTGATCCTCCACCTACCATAGCACAGATGATAGAGGCGTATACCAAGAAAGAAGAGCTGTTTGGTGCAGAAGACAGGAAGCTGGGACTGGCAAACCCGAAGACTGTAACAGTGTTAACACCAGGAAAGAAAGAGCCACAGATGTCATCAGAGCAGCTCCAGCACATCATCTGCTTCCAGTGCAAAAGGCCAGGACACTTTGCCAGAGACTGTCCTCAAAGCCAGCAGCAGCAGAAGAAATACCAAAAGGAAGCAGCAGCCAACCAACAAAAAATGTGGGAGTAGAGAGCAGTCCTGCCCAGCGCAATGATATAAATGTAGCGAGCCCCGAAGGGGGAAAAAAACTCTCTCTTAATTGAAAAGAGGGAGGAAGGGAAGCAGGTTGCGGGAATGCAGAAAAACAATTTTGAGAAACGTGTGCCTAACAAAGTTTGGCAGTCTCAGAAGTGATTCAGACTTGTATCTGCCAAAGCTTTTCTTTTCAGGTCTACTCGTTGGACAGTCATTGGAGTGGATCTTCTGGACAATTCACGAGACAGGACTGGATAGTGAGTATTTTGTTACTGGGGACACAGCACGCTGTAGGAGACGGTCCGAAGATTCTCTCATCTGTCTCACAACCATCTCAAGGACAGAGCCTGAGACCCTGAATATCACAAGGGACTTGGTTTGGGGGTTTGGGCCTAGCTGAAGTGGATGTTTGCTAAGTGATTGTTTGCAGGTGGTTGCACGGTAGACTGCCCTTGTTCCTGCTGGTGAGCAGCGGCTTGTGCATGGTACCCTGCACAATGGGTTTCCACGACACATTGCCCTCGTTCCTGCTGGTGAGCAAAGGCTTGCAAGACGTGGTTTGCTCTGTACCATACACCTGCCCCCCGCGCAATGGAATTCATCACAGTGGTCATCAATCTCCTGGTTTTGGCCCTGCACCCCTCGCTTTGTAAAAGACTATAAAATCACACCTCAAATTTACCTTCCTTTGAGATCTCCCCAACAGACAGAAGACTCTGCATCATTTGACGGCTGAGTGGACTTTGACGTTGGTAGCAATAATCCCCTTACCCTCTCTTTTCCTTATGCTTTGCTTTCTCCTCTTTTCTCTCTATCGCGTATTAGTGCTGATGAGCACTCAATAAAGTGTGTTTTGCTGTTTAAGTCCCTGGTTTGCTGATAATCTTTTGTACTCTAAGATCGAATAAAAGAACCACATCACAAATCCCACCTTGCGGATCGTGACAAACACACACCCATGGAGATTGAGGTGGCTCCCATGACAATCAAGGGAGAATTAACACACCTCACCCTCCTGGCGCATTGCCCTTAGCTACCCTTTTATTTGGCCAAGAGGTAAATCATCGCCCAGGCCATTACTTTTCCAGCAGAGGTCCCAGTAGATGACAAAGCACCTGGCATCTACTGGGCAGAAGTGGTTGGCGAGGATAAACCCATTATAGGATACAACCTTACCTGCGGATCAGATCATCTCCATGTGGAAGGGTTGATTGACACAGGGGCAGCTGTGCCTATCATACTTAAAAGGGTGTGGCCTTCACATTGGGACTTGCAACCCAGGCCTGGCAAAATCCAAGGTGTAGGAAGAGTGAAATTGGCAAGTCTCTAAGAGCATCGTTCAAATTGAGGGGCCAGATGGTAAATTGGCCAGTATTTGTCCGTTTGTCACTGACTACAAGTGCCCCCTGTGGGAGAGAGACACCATATCCCAGTGGGGAGTTAAATTAATTATCCCTAAGACTCCCCAGGACTTTTAGAAGCAGCCACTGTGGAGCACCCTACCCAAAAGTTAACATGGCTGGATGATAATCCAGTCTGGGTAAGTCAGTGGCCATTCAGTAAGGACAAGCTCAAGGAGCTTGTGGAGGAGCAATTGGCCATAGGCCACATAGAGAAAACAACCAGCCCTTGGAATTTCCCAGTCTTTGTAATAATGAAGCCAGGGAAGGATAAGTGGTGCCTCCTTCAGGATCTGAGGGAGATAAAGTAATTCAGAACATGGGGTCACTCCAACCTTGGATGCCCTCCCCAACAATGCTTCTACAAAATTGGTAATTGGTGGTCCTAGACATCAAGTGCTGCAGCGACGGAAAGGCCGGAGCACCGCGACTTCTCTAGAGAAGCAGCCCTGAAAAGGGCTGGGCCGAAGCGCGTGTGAGCAGCTTCAGGCAGGCAAGTGATTCCAGCTCGGCTCAGCGGCGGCGGGCAGGCGACACGGGAAGCAGGGACGAGAAAGCTGGTCCAGCATTCTGCTAAGCACAAACCTTTATTCAGGCAAAGCTTTGGCGAAGGGAGCCAGCAACAGCTAATCTCCCGAACAGGGGAAAACCCAGGATATTTATAGGGGAGGAGAGGGGCAGGGGGGAGTCCGAGATACCTGTATCGGGGTGGGACAGCAGGGGGGAACACCAATGGGGCACAACAGTTTAGCATAACTAACTCAAAGAGCCCTGGGAGTGATACATTGTCTCTCTCTGAGTGAAAGGTGTCTTGCTTCCAGAGGAGAGCTAGGATCTCGGGCTCAGCAGGCTCTTCCACACCCACAACTCCTCCTTCTTTACTTATTAAAAAGGCAGTACACCAGTAGCAGCACTGAGGTGCATTTTGGTGTAAATTGGCAATTTGGGCTAGGCAACGAGGGCAAGAAGGGGAAGGGGGAGAGGGAAAAGGGGGGGGAGGGAGTTAAGATAACTTGTGATAACTAATTTCTTTTTTTTAACTTTTTTTAACTTTAGATAACTAATTTCTTTTTTCCTTTTCTCTCCCATCTCCCCCCTCTTTAAAAAAAAAAACGTTTATAAGCAGGGTTATTCTGTGTATTGGGGACACATGACCCGACACCAGCAGCAGCACAGAGGTGCATTTTGGTGTAAACTGGCAATTTGGGCTAGGCAACGAGGGCGAGAAGGGGAAGGGAGTTAAGAAGACTTGTGTACTGTCACGGCGTCAGGCGTGACGTTGGCAGTCGTCTCGTTGCGGCCCTGGTAGCAGGATGGTTTGGCCTCTGTCTGGTTGATGGTCTGGTGGCAGGTCGGTTCGGTGGACTCCGACAACGTCTCCGCTTCTGGACTGCAGTGGGCTGCTGTTTTTCTGGACCTGTGTGGGTCTCAGGAGACTTTGAAAGTTCTGAGTCTGTTGCAGGGTTTGTAGGGCCTAAATAAGGTTTTACATTTTTCCCTGGGAGCCACTTAGGTCCTGATGGTGTGGACACACACGCATACCCTCTCCCCCAGGTAATCAATGGGAAAGGTCCAGATGTCCGTTGTGATTCAGGATCCTTGATCAGCACTGGCGGCTTCTCCGTGAGTTTGGCATGAGTTGAGTTAGAGAAGTGCCGAATTACAGGGGAGTCAGGCTCTGTAGGTGAGCAATTTAGAAAGTTCATGACATATAGAGCCTTACAGAGCCTCTCAATGGGAGGAATGATCTCTGTTCCTCCCTGCTGGTGATCAAGGACTCTTTTCAGGTTTTGGTGGGTCCTCTCTACTATTGATTGCCCTGTAGGGGAATGAGGAATGCCCGTGGTGTGTTTCTCTCCCCACTCATTGAAAAAGTCTCTTAATTTGTGAGAGGTGTAAGCAGGTCCATTGTCTGTTTTAATTTGTTCTGGGACTCCCAGGGTAGCAAAAGCAAGGAGAAAATGTCAGATGGTGTGCTTGGCATTTTCTCCTGCATGGGCTGAGGCAAACACTGCACCAGAGAAGGGGTCTACGGAGACATGTACGTATTTGACTCTCCCGAAGGAAGGGACGTGAGTGACATCGGTTTGCCATATCTGGCAGCTGTTAAGTCCTTGGGGGTCAACCCCAGAGTTAACGACCTGTATTTGGAAAGATTGTCAATTAGGACAGGTGGCAACTATTGCTCTAGCCTGGTCTCTGGGTAGTCTGAACATTCTCATCAGTGCAGGCACGTTCTGGTGGAAGAACTGGTGGGACAATGTTGCTTGTGTGAAAATGTCAGGGATATTGGCTGTTTCAGCAGGCATGGCTAAGGCGTCTGCCCTCCTGTTCCCTTTGGCAATGGCACCTGGGAGGTCAGAGTGCGCCCTCACATGCATGACATAGTAAGGTTGCTTTCTGTGGGAGATAAGATATACTAATTCAGAAAGCAATTGGTATAAATTTGGGTTAGAGACCTCTTTTAGAAATGCATGTTCTGCTCTCATAGCTATTCCAGCCACATAAGCCGAATCAGTAACCAGATTGAAAAGTTCTTGGAATTTCTCAAAAGCTCTGACGACGGCTGCTAATTCAGCAATCTGTGCTGATCCCTTGACCACTTGGACATCAGACTCCCATTTCTGTGTCCTGGGGTCCTTCCAAGTCATGACTGACTTGTAGGATTTCCCCGAGCCATCTGTGAAAACCGTCAGAGCCTTGAGCGGTGTTTTGCTCTGAAATGATTTGGGGACCAAATTAAATGTGGTTTTGAAAAGTCTGTGGCCAGGTGGGTGTATAGAAATTTGGCCTGAATAGCTATCGAGAGCGAACTGAAGGCTCTCATTGGTTTGGAGCAAAGGCTCCAAACTTCCAGTTGCCAATGGGAGGAAGATGCATGTGAACTCACAGGCTGCAAGAGTGCGGAGATGGACTCTAGCTCTTTTAATGAGTTCAGCCATGATTTCCTGCAGAGTGGTAATAATCTTAGTGGGCTGGTTATGTGTAAAGATCCTCTCGATGATAAGGAGTGGATCCTTCAATGCCATGTCCCATTGAAAAATGAGCGCGTGTAAGCGCGGGGCCTTACCCAGGATAACCACCTGGAAGGACAGGCTGGGCTCATAGCGGTGGGCTTGCCGAGAAGACAGGGCCTCCTTGACCTTGGTGATGGATTCCCGGGCCTCCGGCGTGAGGGAGCGCAGTGAATCGAGGGCCTCGCTGCCACGGAGCAAGTTGAAGAGGGGCACAAGGACTTCTGTTGTTACCCCAAGCAGAGGGCGTATCCAGTTGATGGACCCGCAGAGCTGATGTAAGTCCCGCAGGGTCTTGGGGTCATCTCTGATGGTCAGCTGCTGGGGCACAATGGTCCGCTCACGGATCTGGAGTCCTAGGTAGGTCCAAGGGCAGGTGTGCTGGATCTTGTCCTCACGTATTTCAAATCCAGCGTCCTCAATTGTCTGGATAGTTTTTTGTAAAGTCCAGTGCAGATAGTCATTGTCAGCAGCACAAACCAGGATGTCATCCATGTAGTGGAGGATGACGGCATCTGGGAACAGGGTCCTCACAAGTGACAGAATGTGGGCCACGTACCATTGGCAGATGGTAGGAGAATTTTTCATCCCTTGGGGAAGGACTAGCCAATGGTATCTTTTTAAAGGTGCTTGTCTGTTTGGAGAGAGAACTGGGAATGCAAATCTGGGGGTGTCCCGAGGATGGAGGAGTATGTTGAAAAAACAGTCCTTACTGTCAACGACGGCCAGCTGCCAATCCCAAGGGAGCATTGAAGGGGAGGGCATGCCAGGCTGAAGGGATCCCATGTCTTCAATGACATCGTTGATCTTCCGGAGGTCATGAAGGAGTCTCCACCTGTCCTTGCCTGGTTTGCGTAGGACAAAGACAGGCGAGTTCCAAGGGCTGTTGGACTCAGTGAGGTGGCCCTTGGCAAGCTGCTCTTCCACGAGGGCTTCCAGTGCGCGCAGTTTGGTCTCAGATAGGGGCCACTGATCCACCCACGCTGGATGGTGCTGTTTCCAGGTGAGTTGGGGGATGGTAGGCGTGGCGCGCTTCTCAGTGACCCCCACTAAAAATCCCTGCTGGGAATCCGCAGAGAAGCCCCCCATTGGGACGGGAGATCCCGTCCCCAGAGGGTGATCGATGCTCTCACCACAAATGGTCTGATGGTTGCTGTTATGAATGCACTCAAGAGAGTGATATGAATCAATCAAAGAAAATTTTATTAATTACAGCAAGCAAGCAATAAGCAAAACATCAGCGCTGGGCGACAGGGGAGTCTTTGCTCCGCCGACTGCCGCACCGTCAGTTTCCGTATTCCCCTTTTAAGCTATTCAGCTTCCGGGTTACTTGTCCTTTCTCGGGTGTCTCTGCGCATGTGTCTCTGGTTGTTAGGGGGTCTTTTTCTGCCTTCTGGTGGTCGCGGGATGAAGTTCAAGGGTCTTCCTCAGTCCTCTCTCTTTGACCTTTTCTCACTGTTTTTCTTTTAAGGCTTATCTCGGTTACTTTCTGGAATTCAAGAAAGCTCGCAAGGGCATTAGTAATTTATGCAACCGTCAGTAGCAGCCTTCAACCTCATCCTGATTCCACAAAGCATAGCTTTTCAAAGCATCGTATCTTATATGTTTAGGCGAACAAAAGGGTCTCTACTTACACAATCATCACAATCCCCCCTTTCTCTATTCCTTACTTTTGTTCACTAAATCTTTGTAGTTCCCTTTTACTTAGTTCTAGATAATCTTCTGTCTCTTCCCCATTTAAGGTTTCATATTTAGCTTGTATTAACATAAGGTGAACTGCTTCTAACCTGCTTTTCATGATACTAATGATTTTTTTGAAAATGCAAGGGCCAAAGGTAAGTCCTAAGATTGGTAAAATCAGCGGCCCTGCTATGGTGGATAGCAGAGTTGTTAACCAGGGAGAATAGTTAAACCATGATTCGTACCAACTTTGTTGCATTTCCTGTTCTCTTTTTCTCTTTTCCAGTCCTTCTTGTAATTTGGCCATATTTTCTCTTACTACCCCACTTTTGTTTACATATACACAGCATTCTTCTCTGAGTGCAGCACATAATCCTCCTTGCTGTAAAAATAATAAATTTAATCCCCTTCTATTTTGCAAGGCCACTTCAGCCAACAAGTCTAGGGAGTCTGTGAGGTCTTTTATAGACTTATCAATTCTTCTTAAATCCTCATCTACTGAAATTCTAAGCTCTCTGAATCCCTGGTGCTGATTCACTAAGGATGCTACACCTGTTCCTAATCCAGCCCCTCCTATTCCTAGCAATACGGCTACTGTTACTGCCGTGAGGGGTTCTCGTTTCACCAAATGGTGTTCTGGGTTTTGGTATTGTGTATACATATATTCTTCAGAATGATAAATAACCCGGGGAACTATTATAACCTGTATGCAAAATTCGTAGGTTTCATTAATGGCTGTTATAGAAACACATGGGGTTATTCCTAAAGTGTTACAAACCCATTTAGTATTAGGTGCTGGAATCAGCCACTGAGCTGGCTTGCGAGGGTCATTGATCTGTATTTTTGTCTGACATAAATGATTCTTATCTGGAGGCACATTTCCCACACATTTCCCTTTTCCAGTGACTCGAGATAATGTTGTTCCTGGGGTGTCTTCCCTTCCCCATTTCCATAAGCAGGCAGCAGGATTGGTGCCGTTTACTCTTTTTGGTTCTGCTATGGAGCCTATGGCCTCATAAAAGGGATGGGTTAATGTTATAGCATAACCAACATTCTCTAGTTAAATTTGGGTGTGTATCATTTAACACTTTAAAGGTAGCTTGCAAAATTTTCCAAAGAGCCTCGTTTCCATATTCTTGGGGTGTCCCTATCGTGGTTGATACCTGGGTGCTATTTTCTAGTTTTTCTGAATGGTTATTCTGATCCCTTACTTTGGGGTCTACTGCTCCCCACACCACTGGATTTGGTCCAACAGATCTTGAATCATGGGGAACCATCTCTTTCTTTATAAGAATGTGCACTCCCCGATCCTTTCCGGGTTCCCATACCCTGAGACCCCAGGTTCGTCCCAATAACCACCCAGGGTCTTGGGATTGTGTGATATTGATGTAGTGAAATTTGCAAGTCCCATCATATGTTACTGCCCCCGAGAGATCTGTCCAGGGCTTTATACATCTGTGTGGACCCCTTTCAACCTTTAGCTACTTATCTGGGTTCTGTACTTTCCACCCCATGGAAATTGTCTCACAGCCCCAATATCTACAGTAAAATTCGCCAGGGTAATTACAATATCCTCTGCCTGGATTAGAAGCTGGGCACATATATAGTACCTTATGCCCAGGCCGTCTATAACTAGTACCCTTCCACTTAATGAGAGAGTCTAGTGTAACTTGAAAGCTAGGGGCTTCAGAGGTGATCTGTGATTGGATCATGACCTGGTCTTCCCATCGGATTAAAGACCAATTGAAGGGTTCGTGAGTCTTGCTTGTGCAAATATTAAATGTACTGATTAAGATTATAAATGTTACTGACTTCTTTAATGAGCATTGGCTTCCCCTGCTATAATAGAGGCTTTTCTTTTGTGAAGCGTCAATTTGGATTCCCCAGAAATTATTTCGCTGGGTTGTCTCATTCCCACTCTTGTGGCATTTCCAGGACCATGACCTTTTGGTCCCGTATATATTGGAGTGTTTCCCTCCACAGTTTATTACTCCTCTGCCTCTCCTGTCGTCGACCCGGTTGCCGCGGGACACGGGGTGTACCATCTTCTTGGCAGCAAGAGTACTCTTCAGGAGGGGAATTACTCCATCTTTTATTGATTCTTTGTATGTATTTTTCCCAACTTTTATGCTTTACTAAAGGGGTATTGCACCTCAATTCCTGGAGCCACCGTCTGCACAACCCAGCTACTATATTTGCCACAAAAGGCGCAGGTTCGTTTGGATGGTAACAATAATACAAGGGATTGACTCCTTTTGAGTAGATGGCCCACCACTTCTCTGATCCTGTCTCAAACTCTCCTGCTAGGGCCCAATCAGTGAGTCTCCTCTGGGCAGCGTAGCAAGATCTACACACCCCTCTTGGTGGGTAGCCTCTATGACAGTGGGTCCACCAGTGTTCTTCACATATTATACATTTAAAACAGACAAAAGGGTAACAATTCCGGCATAAAGCACAGCCTATTTTAACACTTCTATTATATATTTCCTCACCACTAGATGGAGGTATCTTATATTCTATATAAAAGCCTTTATGGAGTTTACTGTTCATAAGTTTCTAAGCAGGTTAATAGTTCTTGGATGTTATTTTGTTCGGGATATCTTAAGTCTCAAGTCCCCAGCCGGGCTAACCACTTCCCAGTTATTAGCCTTTGGTGGCTCCACGGGTCCTTTTATTCGACTCGCATGTGTCCAGCCTTTCTCTGCTGTTCGAACCGCAGAATCAGTTGTTAGGAGGACTTGATACGGTCCCTCCCACTTCGGTGTTAGGGGATTCTCTTTCCAACTTCTTATCAGCACCCACTCTCCGGGTTGTACCTGGTGTAATATAAAATCCAATGGTGGTCTTTGAGCTAGCATCCCTTTTTCCCACAATGCCCCTTTGAACTTCATTAATTTTATTAAGTACTTATTGATGTATTGATCACTCACGTTTGGATGTGTTTGAACTTCCTCTATATTATAGGGCATACCATATAACATCTCAAAAGGGGAAATTCCCAAATCTGCCCTTGGCTGGGTTCGAATATTCAGAAGGGCTAGTGGAACACACTTAACCCATGATAGTTTAGTTTCCATCACTAGCTTGGTAAGTTGCTTCTTTATTTCCCCATTCATCCTTTCTACTCTCCCAGAACTTTGAGGGTGCCAAGGGGTGTGTTGTTCCCACTTTATTCCTAATGCTTCTGCTACCTCCTGAGTTATTTTTGATGTAAAGTGGGGACCTTTGTCAGAGTCTATTGTCTCTGGTACTCCATATCTAGGGATTATTTCTTCCAATAACACCTTTACAACTGTTCGTGAAGTTTCCCTAGATGTTGGGAAAGCTTCTACGAAATGGGTGAGATGGTCTACTAGGACCAGGAGATATTTAAGTCTCCTTACCTTCGGTAGTTCTGTGAAGTCAATCTGAATATTTGCAAAGGGTCTTTTTGCCAGGGGTCTCCCTCCATACGGTAATTTTCTGAGATTTTTCCTATTCGTGTGTAAACATGGGAGGCAGCTTCTAGTAATTTGCTTAGCTAAGTCTCGGATACCTGTTCTCATATACCTTGCAGCGAAATAGTCTGTTAACCCCTGTGCTCCCCAATGTGTCCTTTGATGTATTTTTTCTAATATTCTTTGAGCTATGGCTTTTGGTAGTACTTCCCGGCCATCTGGGAGAAACCATCTCCCCTCTGGGTTTTCTATTGCTCCTGTCTCTGGGAGTTTTAACCTCTCTTCTTCAGTAAATCTACTTCTTAAGTCACTATCCTTATGTTTCAAAATTTCTTCATGCCCCCCTTTTTCTATTAGGACCATTGTTCGTAATGCTGCTCGTTTCGCCTCCTGATCGGCAGCATTATTTCCTCTACTCCTCAAGTCCATTCCCTTCTGGTGTCCTTTCAAATGAACCACTGCCAACCTTTTGGGCCTTCTCAGGGCTTTTAATACTGCAATTATGAGTTTTTGATGAACTAAATCTTTCCCTTGAGAGTTTATTAAACCTCTTTCGTCCCACAGTTTACCGAACGCATGCACCACCCCATAACTATATCTGGAATCTGTATATATTGTCCCCTCCTTTCCTTCTAGTAGTTTCAATGCCCTTAATACTGCATACAATTCGCAGGCTTGGGCTGACCAAGATTTGTCTAATGGACCTGATTCTAGGACTTGCAAATCAGGTCCTCCTACGATGGCATAGCCTGTTTTCCTCCTTCCTTCTATTACTCTGGAGGACCCATACACAAACAGCTTTTCTCCGCTTTCTAATTCCTCTTCTTCCAAATCAGGTCTAATTTTGGTTTGTTCCTCAATTGTGGTTATACAATCATGTGTCAAAGGTTCGCCTTCGGGTTCTCCATACAAAAATGCGGCCGGGTTTTGTAAAGTAGTGGTTTCTAATATTAAGTTTGGGGCCTCAACTAAAATTCCTTCATATTTAAGAAGTCTAGCATCTGAAATCCACTTATCCGCCTTTTGTTGTAACACACCCCGAATGTTATGGGGGGACATTACCTTCAAATTGCTATTAAAGGTAATTTTCCTAGCTTCTTCCACCAGTAGGGCACATCCTGCTACTACTTGCAGACAAGTTGGCCAGCCCTTACTCACGGGGTCCAAGATCTTTGATAGATACCCTATCAGCTTCTTTCTCCCTGCCCACTCCTGAGTCAGGACTCCAAAGGCAATTCCATTTTCCACATTTACAAACAAATAAAAAGGTCTTCTCAAATCTGGGAGACTCAAGACAGGAGCATGAATTAAACTTTCTTGTAGTTCCCGGAGTTTTTCTGTATCTTCCGAACTCCATTTCATTAATCCCTCCTGTGTCAATTTATGATATAAAAATTTAACTTTGTTGCTATAATTTTCAATCCACTGTCTACAGTACCCTGTTAACCCCAAGATTTGACGTATCTGTCTTTTATTTTTAGGAATCGGTAGTGACAAAATTCCTTGTACCCTTTCAGGGTCTATCTTTTTCTCCCCTTTTCTAAGGTAATGGCCTAAATATTTTACTTCTTCTTCCACAAATTGGAGTTTTGCCTTGGATACTTTCAATCCCTTTAAACCCAGGAAATTTAACAACTTAATACTCTCTCTCCTTACGTCTTCTTCCTCTTTCCCAGCTAAAAGCAAGTCATCCACATATTGTATCAAGGTCACTCCTGGGTCTGTCTGATAATCCTGTAAAATCTGCTCCAATGCTTGCCCAAACAAATTGGGGGACTCCGTGAATCCCTGGGGCAATACTCTCCATCTCAGTTGTTGTCTCCTTCCCATATCTGGATCTTCCCATTCAAATGCGAAATAATCTCGGCTAGTCTCATCAAGAGGACAGGCCCAGAATGCATCTTTTAAATCTCTAACACTGTACCACAAACTGTCGGGTCCCAGCTTGCTTAGTAACGTGTACGGGTTTGCAACTACGGGGGACCGTGCTACTGTGCGTTTATTAATTTCTCTTAAATCTTGTACCAAACGATAAGTCCCATTTGGCTTCTTTACTGGCAGTATGGGTGTGTTAAAAGGTGACATACATGGTTCTAATAGTCCCTTACTTAACAATCTGTCAATTTCTGGTTTCAACCCTCTTCATCCCTCAAGTGACAAGGGATATTGTTTTATTCTGACTGGGATTTCTGGGTTTTTAATAGTGACCGAGAATGGGGTTATCTTCAACTGTCCCACACTCTCAGGTGTATACCACACTTCTGGGTTTATTTTGTCTTCATCTTCTACTCTTAAAGGGCATAGCCTTGTCCTCAACTCCTTATCAACTATATCTAAATGTATTCCCAATTCAGTAATTAAATCCCGTCCCAGCAAATTATAATCTGCTTCTGGTACTAACAAAAATTTTCCCAACCCGATTTTTGACTCTGATTCTATCATCACATCTTTAATAACCCCCACTTCAAAGGGTTCCCCCTTCGCCCCTACTACCGTGGTAGTTTCTTTGGATATACTACATCCTTTAGGTAAAAACTGAATGGTTGATCTCTCAGCTCCAGTATCTACCAAGAATGTTATTTCTTGGTGCTGGGGACCCACTTTTAACTTTATCAAGGGCTCTTTCTGGTGTTCTCAGGTCCCCAGAATAAAGAGCCCCTGACTTCCCTAATCTTCTTTGAACATCTTTTCATCTTGGAGCCTCACCCTACATTCTCTCTTAAAGTGTCCTTTCTTTCCACAGTAAAAACAAACTTTAGTGTTCTGTCTTTCCTTTGAATCTCTGATGGGTCTCTGTTGTTTCCCTTTCCAGGTTTGATCTCTACTTTCTCTCACAGCAGCCACCATCATCTTAATTTGCCGCTTCTGAGCCTCCTCTTCTCTCCTAACATACATTTTTTGTGCTTCCCACAAAAACTCATCCAAACCTCTGTCTTGCCACCCATCCAATTTTTCTATCTTCCTCCGAATATCCTCCCAGGCTTTTGCCACAAATTGTGCTTTAAGCAGTGCCTGCCCCAATTGGGTGTCTGGATCCATTCCGGAATATAGTTGAAAATTCTTTCTTAGCCGTTCCAACCATTCCGTAGGAGTTTCGTCTTTCTTTTGCCTCTCATTAAATGCTTTATTGACATTATGACCCCTCGGGACTGCTTCCCTAATTCCTTGAATTATAATAGTCCTCAAATCCTGCCTATGTACTCTGTGCGCTGGATTTTGGTGATCCCAATGGGGATTTTGGAGGGGCCATTTTACATCTGCCAGTGGTCCCTGGACATGCTGAGCATCCCAAATGCGCATTCCTTCCCTTCTAATCATGTTTTTCTCTTCTGCCGTAAATAAAATATTCAGGATAGATTGTAATTCCTCCCATGTGTACATATTGGGTCCTAAGAATTGATCAACTCTTTCTGCAACCCCCAATGGATCTTCCAGCAAATGCCCCATTTCCTTTTTGAAATCTCTGACATCCCCCGAACTGAGAGGGACAGATATAAACCCTATTCCAGCTTGGGGACCACCCATTGGCATCTCTCTTAATGGGAATAGGTTCTCTTGTTTCCTTCTGGATCTATTCCTCGTAACAGGCCCCACATCTGGCATGTCTAAATCCTCCTCCTCGGGGTTCGGATGGGGAGGGGCTCGTGGTGGTGGTGGTACAAATGGGGGGGGGGTATTATCAAAGTGTCTTCTTTTCGAGGTTTCTTTTTCTTTCCCTTCCCCTCCCCCGAATTCTCTGTCAGCTTAAATATAAAAACCTCGGGATTTACTACCCAGATCTCTGCATAAGCACTTTCCTCTGAACTAAAGGGGATCTTTGTGTTTACCCAGGAATTTAACTTTTGCTTAACCCAATCTTCGGTTGATCCAAATATAGGCTAAAATACATTCTTTGAAATTTCCTTTCCTCCCCATACTTCTACACAATAGTGAATAATTTTTGCCTTATCTTTATTTTCTGTTCCCAGGAAATGCTTCCAATTATCTAGTATAAAACCCAACAGACTATCTCTAGGTACCGG
The DNA here is from genome assembly GCF_049639895.1 of Pseudopodoces humilis. Lineage (NCBI taxonomy): Eukaryota > Metazoa > Chordata > Aves > Passeriformes > Paridae > Pseudopodoces > Pseudopodoces humilis. The sequence goes on along the minus strand of NC_142211.1, from coordinate 6,604,537 downwards.
TGGGAGTTTAATAGGTACAGGGGGCTTGCTTCTCCCCTGCCCCATTCTTCCGGAGTGCCTTCAAGTCACACAGCCTCTTTCACTTCCCCTGGTTCGTGGCCCATGCCCTCGCGGGCTAATGGTAATCGCACTACTGAGGGTCCGCACTTGCTTGGGGAATCTGGCTACCAGTCCCCCTCTCACACACACACCACGTCGCCACACTCCGGGATCCTGACCCCGACCGAACGGTTCCCCGTTATACTCACGCGTCCCGCGTCTTCGTCCAGACTCTGTGCACAGATTTTAAGGGGTCGACCGATCTCCCTTTTGCTTATTGCCTTAAATTTAGGTTCGTCGGTGCAACCGAGGCAGAAACCGGTCCTCCGGGCTGCTAAATATTAGCGGGGCGCCCCCCCGGTAGTGCCGAGAATCTGTCCTACAGATTGCATCCGAGTCACGGGCACCAAATTGTTATGAATGCACTCAAGAGAGTGATATGAATCAATCAAAGAAAATTTTATTAATTACAGCAAGCAAGCAATAAGCAAAAAATCAGCGCTGGGCGACAGGGGAGTCTTTGCTCCGCTGACTGCCGCACCGTCAGTTTCTGTATTCCCCTTTTAAGCTATTCAGCTTCCGGGTTACTTGTCCTTTCTCGGGTGTCTCTGCGCATGTGTCTCTGGTTGTTAGGGGGTCTTTTTCTGCCTTCTGGTGGTCGCGGGATGAAGTTCAAGAGTCTTCCTCAGTCCTCTCTCTTTGACCTTTTCTCACTGTTTTTCTTTTAAGGCTTATCTTGGTTACTTTCTGGAATTCAAGAAAGCTCGCAAGGGCATTAGTAATTTATGCAACCGTCAGTAGCAGCCTTCAACCTCATCCTGATTCCACAAAGCATAGCTTTGCAAAGCATAGTATCTTATATGTTTAGGTGAACAAAAGGGTCTCTACTTACACAATCATCACAGTTGCCATTTGTCCCTCAGGTCCTTCGATGACAATATTCCGTTTACTCCTCATGGAAGCTGTCATCCTTCCAATTCCTGAAATCATGCTTGTCACAGGTTGTAATTCCCAATTGTCTGGCCACTCGGAGCGGGCGATGATGGTAGCATCTGCTCCAGTGTCTAGCATTCCTGGGTACTGAATCCTTTCTCCATAACAAAACAGGCTGCAGTCCACGATGGGTTTGCTGGAGCCCACAACCTGAGTCCACATAGCGCTGGGGTTGAGGTGAACCTGATCTGGGCAGTCACTAGGAAGTAAAAAGGCCTGTGCCACAGGAGTCTGTTCCTTTAAATAATAAGGAGGGTCTATGCAGGTCAGAGAGACGGAAATTTCATCTCCAGGGTATATAGTCTGAACCTCAGGAACAGTATGCATTTGTCTTGGAGAGTTGGTTGGATCCTCAAGTATTAAGATGTTGGAGGGACCGCCTGGTGGTCCATGTTTCCCTGTGGGGATTTTGAAAATACAGTCACCCTTCATATGTAAAGAGAGTCTAGTTACCAGTTGATGCCGGGTTCCCATCTGAAGCGCTCCACCTGCTGGGTTTGATATCGTGGTCCCCGTGGAGGCAGGATGGTGGGTTCGGCAGGAGGGGTGGAGTGGTGCGGCATTTGATTTGATGTCGAAGTGCGGGGCCGTCCTGCGCTCTGCTTGAAGTTTCCCAAATGCCAATTCTGTCTGGGTAACCGTTGGTGGGCTAGTGGTTGTATGGAATGTCTCTCTGGACAGTCTTTGAAAAAATGTCCAGGCTCACCACAATTAAAACAACGATTTGTGTTGGGGTCTGCAGCATAAGCTCCAGATATCCCCTCTGCCACTCCCTTAGCCACTGCAAGTGCCACTGTATTCTCACTTGAGGCAGAGGAGTGTTTGGTGCAGGCTTCAACCATCTGATCTATGGTTGGTTCGGGGTCCAGTGGGAGGGCTCGCAAAACTGCTTTGCACTCCGGATTAGCATTGGCCATTGCTATTTTTACTAATAATTCCTTTTGTGCCTGAGGGCTCTCTATCTGCTTTTCAATGGCCACTTTTAACTTATCAATATACTTAATGAAAGATTCAGTTGCCCCTTGCTTAATATTGGTGAAGCACTGTGTTGGCACTTTATCATCCGGGGTGGTAAAAAGAGATATCTTAGCAGCATTAGCTATATCCTGTAAGGCTGCTTCAGGCAGGTCCCAGGCCTGATCTTGGGGCTTTTGGAAATCTCCTTCTCCTGCTAATTGCTCTAAAGTAAAATTAGGTCTGTTAGCATCTTTAGCATAAACATCTGCCAATTGCTTTAAATGTTTTTTCCACTGCCTCTCCCATAACATGTACTCTGCTGGGGAGAGAAGGCAGTTCATAATATTCTTGATGTCATGGGGGACCATGATGTGGGCAGAGAAGGAGGCTTCCAGCAAGTGTTTAAAAAAATGTGAACCCCTGCCATGTTCTTTGGCAGCTTTGCAAAGTTCCTGCAGTTCCCTATAGTGGAGGGATTCCCATGCGGCAACTTGTGCCCCTGCCCTGTCTCTCCTCATTACTACAGGAAAGGCAAGTATTTTTCGGGACAGAGCTGAGTTCCCCGCTCGTGTGACTTCCCTCTGCACCTCAGCCCAGTGGTCTTCATACTCAGAATCTGAATAAGAAGATTCACTGCTCTCATCTCCTAGTGGAGATAGGGGGTGCTTGGTGACCGTGCGGGGCAGGCTCGGGTGCCTAGAGTTGGCCCTTTTGTGTCCGGGTGGGGAAGCCGAGTTGGCCCCGCTCCGGCCGGAGCCATCCTGACCTCCGGGGCACTGGGACCCTGGAGCAGGCGCGCCGCTGGGGGGGGGCCCCGGCACAAAGGGTTGGGAGCAGGGTCCGCGATGGGGAGGGGTTTCCCGATGGATGGGGCGGGGCCCGATGCAGTTACACCCATCGATGCAGTGGGGGGGAGGAGGAACAGGACGCAGCAGGAAGAGAAGGGGTGAAGGCGGGAAAGTGGCCATTTTGGGTGTCGAGGGTGGGAAAACCGGGGTGGGAGTGGGAGAAAATGGCGGGGCTGGCCACACTGCCGGCGCCATCTGTGCTAACGCTAGGAACTGGGGGGGACACAACCGGGTGTGAGGGCATAGGGGAGAGGGTAGAGGAAAGACCCAGAGTGGCAATGGCTGTTGCTGCCCTGGTAAGGGTAGAGAGACGGTGGGGAGGTGTCAGGGAGACGGCAGCAGCCCTGTGCCCGGGGGCAACGTCCACCCGCCTACTGGCTCTCAGATAGGGAAGAGGGTTTAGGGGCACATGGAGAGGTTGACGGGGTTGGGGGGTTCAACTGGGGACCCAAAACTCCCTCTTCTTTTTTTCCCTCTTTTTCCAATGAGAAAATAATATTTTGAAACACAGGAAAAAATTTTGCAACAGAAAAATCTCCCTTAGCTTGAACTGTATATAACTTTCTTCCCACATTATCCCAAAAAATTCCCGATTTAGCAGAATCCAAATTAATCTTAAAATGTTTAAAAACCCAATGAATAAATCTCTTTAAATCCCCTTTAGAAAACTTAAAATTTCCCGCTTTTAGGGTGCTTACAACTTGGATATAAAAGTCCCTCTCAGGTGGGGTCAGCCTCCATGCGGAGGACTGGTTCCCCATCCTTTTTCACTCCCCGCCCAGCAGTAAAACAGCAAAGAAAAAGAAAAAAGCCCGAAAAACCCTTCACGGGATTGACTTACAATTTCTTTTCGGCAGATGCAGGCAGGCGAAAAAAAGCTGCTGGGTGGGTGGTCACCTGGGCGGCCAGTCCTCAGGGGCTCTTCCTTGCCCCAGATGATCAGCGAGGGTCCCGGTCACAGCCTCTTGGATTGCCTCTTGCCAAAACGCAAGAAAGCTTCCTCGAGGTACGGCAGCTCCAGTGGCGGCGCACCTCGCAGCTAAAGCTGCAAGCGGATGCTTCTTCAGGGCTCCTTCGAAGGCCCCATGTTGAGACACCAGTTGCGGCAGCGACGGAAAGCCCAGAGCGCCGCAACTTCTCTAGAGAAACAGCCCTGGAAAGGGCTGGGCCGAAGCGCGTGTGAGTGACTTCGGGCAGTCGAGTGATTCCAGCTCGGCTCAGCGGCGGCAGGCAGGCGACACGGGAAGCAGGGACGAGAAAGCTGGTCCAGCGTTCCGCTAAGTACAAACCTTTATTCAGGCAGAGCTTTGGCAAAGGGAGTCAGCAACAGCTAATCTCTTGAACAGGGGAAAACCCGGGGTATTTATGGGGAAGGAGAGGGGCGGGGGGAAGCCCGAGATACCTGTATCGGGGTGGGACAGCAGGGGGGAACACCAATGGGGCACAACAGTTTAACATATCTAACTCAAAGATCCCTGGGAGCAATACATTGTGTCTCTCTTACAGAGAAGTATCTTGTCTCCAGGGGAGAGCTAGGATCTCGGGCTCCGCAGGCTCCTCCGCACCCACATCCCAATATTTATATTTGGACTAACTCCCACTGTACTATAGCGGCTTCAACCGCTTGGCCTGCTTGATCGTGGCACATGTTTCTCAGTTATGAATGACCTGAGAAATACTGTTTATGGATAGGTCTACCCCTCGGTCTCGTGCTCACTTATAGGTGGCATCTCTACTCTGATGACTTGGTGTTGTCGTGGTTTTAAAGCAGTAACTAAAAAAATTACTTATTTCTTGCTGTGAGATATGGATTAGAACAAGAGCAAAACAGGTCTAAAACTTAAAAGGAATAAAGAAAGTTTATTAACAAAACTACAAGAATAAAAACACCAGAATAAACTTCCAGAATACTCTTTTATCTCCCACTACCTGACCATTCTTTTGTACACGTGACAAGATAGAGACAAAAAAACTTCAGAACTTTGGTGGTTAAAATAGTCTCAGTTTCTGCTAGTCTTTTCATCAGCCTTTGTAGAGAAACAGAAGTCTTCTTCTGCTAATCTATGGAGTTTCTCATGAGAAAACTATTTCTGTTATAGTTTTCTATTTTTCTGATGTCAGCTGCCCGGAAATCTGTCATCAGTTCACTCTTCCCATTTCACATCACTCTGAGGTGTGTATGGACCATGAGTCAAGGGATGTCATTTTAAGGACGAGTTATTTAAAGGCAAAAGTTTTCTTCATCTGTCTCTGTGAGCTTCTCTGGAAACAGTTTTCTCATTGCCCCTCAAGGCCTCAAATCTTCGCTTCACTCTGTTCCAGCACCTCACTGTATCACAATTACTCTCTCTTTTGCTCAAAATCCACACTTTGAACATTCTATTCTTCTCAATATACTCTGTCATGAATTAAAGGAGTCTTTTCAAAACACTATTGTCCATTTATATAGCTTTAACAGGAAGATATTTCAGCTTATAAAGCATCTCCTTATTCTCTCTTCTCCATTTAAAACTTAACTCTTTTCTTCACTGTTTTTGTTGGTTTTATGATGTCTTCTTCATGTTGATTGTCTCTCTCTCTGTCTCTCTGGGAAAAAGGAATAATTTGTACGTTTTTATCCAGGTAGTAAAACAATTAAAGTCTTAGAAAATCTGCAAGAGTTCATGGTGTCAGGTTTCAGACCAGCAGCAGAAACTGAAAACTAAGCCCGGCTGGTCGGCTCCGTTTCCCCCCCCTCCGCCCCTCTGTGGCCTTGTCCGGCCTGGGCGGGGGGGGAGGCCAAGACAGAGCCTTGTTACCTTTCCAGAAGCTGGAAACACAAAAAGAAAAAGAGAGCTTTGACTGTACATCTTAAGGGGGTGTTCACAAGTTGATCTCACTTTTTAATGGTCAAAACTTCTGTCAGTTCTTAGAAATGACTGATAATTGGTCTGGAGGAAAGACTCCCATCAGCCACCAGCAGCTTCAACTTCCTTAGCTCCTAAAACTACCTTAAAGGTAAAGCCACCCCATGACATTCCACATGATGAGGGCGATTTACTTGCTCTATGTAGCGATGGTGGCGTGGTGGGTAGCAGGAATTTTTTTTTTAAACATTCACCCCAGCACTGGTAGTCGGGGTGCCAGGAGGAGTTGTGCTTTTGTGCCAATCACCTTCATAGGCAGCTAAGATTTCCTTCTCTGTGGGAGTGTAGTTGGCTTCGGACCCTCTGTAGCTTCGGCTCCAGAATCCCAGTGCTCGGCCTCGAGTCTCCCCAGGCACTTTCTGCCAAAGGCTCCAGGACAAGCCATTGCTCCCAGCTGCAGAGTAGAGCACGTTCTTCACACCTGGTCCTGTTCTGACTGGGCTAAGGGCTACTGCATGAGCGATCTCTTGCTTGATTTGGGCAAAGGCTTGTTGCTGTTCAGGGCCCTACTGGAAAGTGTTCTTTTTTCGGGTAACCATGTAGAGAGGGCTTACGATCTGGCTGTACTCAGGAATGTGCATTTTTTAAAAACTTATGGTACTTAGGAAAGCTTGCGTTTCCTTCCTCAATGGTTTTCCAGCCCCTTCTATAATAGTGCTCTTCCATTCTCTCTCTATGGACAAACCTCTCTCTTACACTCATCAAAAGCCACTCCCAGAGGGAAAGGGGCCCTGGCTCCCTGACGAATATCTGATTCACACCTGAGTCCTGGGTCAAGGGTCCCACATTCCTTGCCTCACCACCATCCAGCTGCATGCCTGTATCCATAAGGTCCCAGACCCGAAGTAACCAGGTTATATAAGGCTCACGCCCCCGCCTCACAATGTCTTTTTGTAACTTACGGAGACTGTCATATGTCAGAGACTCTGTAATGATTTCAACTTCTGGCTCCCCTGTGGGTTGTGAGGACCCTCCTTTCTTATCCTTATCAACAGGGTGCTGTGATTTCATCTTAGACTTTCTTGTTTCCACAGGGGCAACAGCTGCTGGCTGTGACTGCCCTTGTGGTTCAGCTGGAACCTGGACGGTTGTAACATCTGTGGGTTCCACTGCAGCACCATCAGACTCTCCCTCTTCAAGGCGGGAGGGGGTGTTTCCCAGCAGCTGAGGAAATGTACTCTAGCTTCTGGCTCATCTCACGTATCTCCTTCACCAGAACCCCCACGCACTCTGGGTGGTTCATTTCTGAGGTGGGCTGTGGGGCAGGGGCAGGCTCTGGAGCAGCATCCCCCGTCTCTGGGGCTGTGCCAGGTTCTGGAGCAGCACTCCCTATCTCTGGGGTTGTACCAGGTTCTGGAGTAGCATCCCTCGTCTCTTTTCCTTTGTCTCTGAAGGTTAAGTAGAACAGGCCTATCAGCAACACCAGCCACTGTATGATGTCATTAGCATCCAGAGAAGATTTTAACCCTTCGAAAACTGGTGGGGTAGGCCCAAGGAACTGTGTGAAAGTTTGGGAGAAAATTTCTTCAGCTGTCTTTTTCTCCCAGTAGATACCATTATTAAATTAACCCGAAAACCATCCAGTTAGTGTGTGATAGCTCTGAATCCATGAGCCCGCTGTCCAGAGGACGTTAAACATCCATGAATTCCTCACCTTATCAACCCACAAAACAAACTGGATAATAGCCACAGTAGCCTTAGTTATAGGACTCATATTTAAGTAAGGTGCAGCAAATGGGAGAAATATAGCTGTGACCACATGCCCCCCGAACCTGGGTAAGCTAAACAACATGGTTCTACTTAACAAGGTTTCTAAATCCAGCACACAAAAGTTAGGTTATTTAAGAACTGTTATTCTTTTTTTGCCCTTTTTCTCTCAGTGCCTCACGTTGGGCGCCAAAATCCGTCTTGGTTCTAAAAGACAGGTGTCTGCTAGGGAGGGCAGGAGCCTCTCTTGGCATGAAAAAAATGTAGACTCTCTCTCTCCGAATTATTATAATTTTGAAATTAAGGGGCTTTTAGGCAGAGATCTGGGGATAGGAATAACAGTTCTTTACTAGTATAACCAGTCAAACAAACAACAATAACTACAGCATTAGCAAGAAAACAGAACCAGGGATCCCGTGACAGCCTTCTCGGCTGAGACGGGATGGAGGAGAGGCTTTGTTTCACAAACCCCTCGGGCGGGCAGTCCCGGTGCTCCTGCAGGGCTCTGAGGAACACTCAGCTGGAATAGCAGGGATGAGCAGAGATCCTGGGCCTGTGGCTGAGGTGTATCAGCAGCTCCGCAGTGGTGGCTGGCACTGCCACACGTCCTGGCAGGACAGGGAGTGTGAGGCCAACTAACGAAGAGGGAAGAAGGAAAAAAAGCAGCAGCTCCGTCTGGATGATGACGAAATTCTCTTCTCTTTACTGCAGCAGCTCCGCACCCTAAAAAAAAAAAAAAAGTCTCTCCCCGAAGCCGAAGAAAGCCCGCCAAACTGTCCCCACCCTCCTTTCCTGCCTCCTTCCCCGCCTGGGCCCTGTTACTCTTTGTCTTTTGTCGAGCACCCACTAAGTACCCACAGTTAGGTTGTCCCTGCAACTAATGGGTAAAAATTCCACAGGCAAGCCAGAACACCAAAAAAGACACCTAACCCCTAACACCTGTGGAGAGCTGCTCCTCTACAAGAGCTTCTAAAGCATGCAATTTCTGATTGGAAAGGGGTCACTGATTTACCCACACTGGGTTTTCTTCTTTCCAGGTTAGCTTAGGAATACTGGGTGCTGTGCACTCAACAGAGGCCCCAATTAAAAATCCCTGCAGGGAATTTTTATGGAAGCCCCCCATTGGAACAATAGGTCCCTGCCCCAAAGGGTAATAGGTGCTCTAACCACAAATGGTCGAATTGTTGCCATCTTTCTTTCAGGACCTTCCACAACATTTATTTTGCTTCAATATGAAATTGCTACATCTCCAGTCCCTGTGATCATGCCTGCCACGGGCTGCAGCTCCCAGTTGTCTGGCCACTCAGAGTGAGCAATGATGGTAACATCTGCTCCAGTGTCCAGCACACCAGGACAGCAAATCTTTTCACCCCTACAGAACAGGCCACACTCTATGATGGGTTTATTTGAGCCCACAATTTCTACCCACATAGCGGTGGGGTTGAGGGGAACGTGTTCTGAATAGTCAGGTAGCAATAGAAAGGCTTGTACCACAGGAGTCTGTTGGTATGGGTAATAGGGAAGGTCTCTGCATGCCAGGGAGACGAAAATCTCATCCCCTGGGTATACAGTCTGTACTTCCGGAATCCCATAAAATTATTTAGGAGAATTGAGAGGGTCCCAAATAATCAGAATGTCCCAGGGATCATCTTTTGGTCCATATTTCTCAGTTGGTACCTTATGAATGCAGTCATCTGTAAAGTCAATGTACAGTTTTCTCACCAACTGGCACCTGGTTCCCACTGATAACTTTCTGTGTGTGAGGTCTGCTACAGCCGTGCTGGCAGTGGTGGAGCACACAGAGCTGATGTCTGATATCTCACCTTCTTGGGGAAGATAGGCAGAGCCAGGCGGAATGACCTTTGATTTGCTGTCACAGCATGGGGCCATGGCCACACTCCATGGTAGTTTTTTGGGGGCCATGGGTAAGGCAGCCATGGTTGTGGCCCCGGATGGTGCTTGCAAGAGTCCACGGGTACATCTTGCCAGGGACCATCTTTAAAGAAATGTCCATTCTCCCCACAATTAAAGCATTTTTGGTTGTCTTTTGCTACTGTTGCAAATGCACCTGTCACTCCTTCTATGATTCCTTTTGTTAAGGTTTGTGCTACTGTGTTTTCTGAAGACGTGTGTCTGGCACACGCTTCCACCATCTGCTCTATTGTGGGTTTTGAGTCTGAAAGAGAGAAATTAAGAATTAGGAATCACATATAAAGAAATGCCTTGACTAGAAGAAGAGGCTACAAAACCCATGTGAAATGCTGACTGCTCCCACAAGAGCAGGAAGAGAATAGAGACTGCTAGATAAGGAGCTAGAGTGTGTAAACAGGATGCAAGGATAAAGGCGCCATAGGATGAGGGGGTTCCTTGGATTCTTTGGACCCCTAAGTCAGAAGAAATGGAAAGGGGGGGATGACAAAAGAACTGAAAGGAGCATGCACAAGAAGACAAGGTGAAAAGTTCAGCTGAAGGTAAATTGCTGACTTCAGCCCCAAAGACCCCCAGACGACCACCAGAGTGACCAACAAGGAGCACTGCACAGCTGCAAATAGGCGTGGAACTAATTTTAATACGAATCAGGGACAGGCGGGGTTAGCAAATGAATATGTATTAGGCGTACTGTGTAACCCTAGTTTGTAGAGAATAAAAAGGGAGAAACAAGTCTCCAAGGTGTGCATGTCTTTGGAGGAGTGATTCCCCATGCACCTCAGCGTTGAATAAAGTCATACCTGCTCTCATAACTACTCTGTGAGTTATAAAGTTTTCTTTCCACATATCAGGTCTAGAGGGAATGCCCTTAAAATTGCCTTATATTGTGCACTGGCATTAGCTATAGCCATCTTATTTAATACTTCTTTTCATCCTTCTGGACTTTCTATTTGTTTTTCCAAAGCAGTTTTTAATCTGTCTACAAATTTGATGAAGCTTTCATCAGATCCCTGCTTTATAGCATTAAAACTTTGGTTTGGGTTGGAATCGTCAAGTCTAAGTAACAAAGCTGTCTTGGCAGCAGTAGCAAGGTCATGTAAAACAGTTTCAGGCAGATCCCCAGCCTGGTCAGATGATTTCAGAAAGTTACATTCTCCTGCTAACTGTTCAGTTACAAAATGTGACTGATTTGGATCTTTAGCGTAATTATCAGATAATGTTTTTAAATGTCTCTTCCAATGTCTCTCCCATAATATATATTCAGCTGGGAAGAGGAGACAATTCAGAATATTTTTGATATCATGGGGAATTAACATATGAGTGGAGAAGGTAGCTTCTACTAGATTTTTGAAAAAATGAGAACCCCGTCCATGTTCTTTTGCAGCTTTGCAAAGCTCTTTTAACTCCCCATATAGTACAGGCTCCCGCGAGGTGTCATGCCAGGTGGGCTGGGGCTGCTGCTTGATGGGCTACAGGGGGGCCCGTGGGGGCCCCCCACCACCTGCCGCCACCATCCTTGGTCTCAGTCCAGTCGCCGCCCCTGCCCACGATTCCCGCACCTCCCCCGGCTCCCATGCCGCAGAAGATGGGAAGGAGTAGGGCAGAGGCAGGAGCGGGATCCGCGGCCGTGGTGAGGGGGGGGGGGGAAGCGGGGGGTGCCCCTGCAGCAGCGGCGGGGGGTAGTGAAACCCGGCATGAGCTCGACAGGGAGAGCAGGAGGAGCAGCCGCGGGGCAGCGGGCGCGGGAGAAATGGGGGAGGAGTGGAGCCCCATGCCGTGCGGAGGGAAGACCACATGTGCACTCGGGGGCCACCCAAACAGGCGGGGGAGGGGAGAGGGAACTTGGAGAAGGAGGAGGAAAAACAGCATCGCTGGGCATGTGCTCAGCGCCATCTTGTGGGGGGATAACCGGACAGGGAGGAAACCGGAAACAGTGGCATGGGGAGGGGATCTTGGGAAGGGTCTGGGGCCGGACGACTGTCGCTGTCCCAGCGGGGGGAGAGAGAAAGTCAGGGGACGTCAGAAACACGGAGGCAATTCTATGTCATATAACAGCGTCTGTCTCCCGGCTGGCTCTCAGAAGGGGAAAGGGGTTTGGGAATGTTATAGATACATATTATATTATTGGCTTTTTGGAAATATTAAAATGAATGTTATATGTATAATGTAAAAAAAATTGCTGTATTGTGAAAAACCACATTCACTGTTCTGGTAAATTTTAAAAGTTTTAATAAAAATGACAATAGGAGACAAAGACAATAAAGCAAAGGGTTAAAACGACTGGGTGCTTGGCACTGACAAGAGCACACCTGGTGTTTTGGAAACACCCTTTATATACCATTTCTATTGCATCACTTTATGCATATTCAAGCTTTTCTATTAACTAGTTTACATTTTCCAGGAACTTATTAGCATAGCCACTCCTTGGATCCGCCGTTTTAGAGCATGCACATTTGTTGGCTTGCAGTTTTAATTCTTATCATATTTTAATTTGGGCTTTAGCTCCTTCTTTCCACAGGCGGTGAGTGTTGATAAGCAGCCAGGCCCCCATCTTTTCACTGGAGGTTATCCTAACCAGCAGGCAGTTCAAACATACCATAGCGACTATTACCACTTATGCCTAAATTTTTACCAGTAGCAGGAGAGAAAAAAAACTACATTCACACAGCAAAGTCATTCTAACATTACACATATAACGTTCATCTTAATACTTGCAAGAAGCCAATATTATAATGTGTATTTATAACATGTAGAAATATAGTTTCTTTTATTTCTGTTATTGATAAAACTTAGAAATAGTGGTATAATACATATATAGATATGTTAGGCTGTAGCATGGTATTAAAATAGACTGCTTTTGTTCATATATCCAGAGACTGAAAAGATAGTCAGAACCCCTTCCCCTGCATTCTTAGATTATCTTATCCAGATGAAGACAGCAGTGACCAGTGCTCCAAGGGAAGAATTTATTGAACCTCTGTTATCAGGGAGTGTGAGACTCAACGGAGACAAGAAAATTGATCTATTGTGTTGGAGTCTGAGGTACAGAGTGTGTGCCCTTGTTTTTAATACTTAGTTCTAAGATCCAGAAAAACACTGAATTTCATATAATATGAAATTCATGAGCATGTTTTCATGGTGATACATGAAAACAAATGTTAAAGTTAGAGGGGTTTTTAACTGGGGACCCGAAACCTTTCCCAAATCATTTATACAATCTACAGCCTTTACAATAAGATGAAACAAAAGAAAGAACTTAGAAACTGAAGCATCTCCCTCACTGTGAAAAACAACATTCACTTTCCTGGTAAATTTTAAAAGGTTTAATAAAAAAAGACAATAGGAGACAAAGACAATAAAGCAAAGGGTTAAAATGGCCAGGTGCTTGGCACTCTGGCAAGACCACACCTGGTGTTTTGGAAACACCATTTATATACCATTTCTATTGCATCAACTTGATGCATATTTATAGACTTTATGTATATTCAAACTTTTCTATTAACTAGCTGTCACGATCCGCAACGTGGGATTCGTGATGTGGTTCTTTAATTTGGTCTTAGAGTACAAAATATTATCAGCAAACCAAGGACTTAAACAGCAAAACATACTTTATTGAGTGCTCATCAGCACTAATATGCGATAGAGGGAAAAGAGGAAAAAGCAAAGCATAAGAAAAAGAGAGTAAGGGGATTATAGCTACTAACGTCCAAGTCCACTCAGCCGTCCAACGACACAAAGTCTTCTGTCCGTTGGGGACATCTCAAATGAAAGTAAGTTTTGGGGTATATTTTATAGTTTTTTACAAAGTGAGGGGCACAAGGCCAAAAACAGAGGAGATTGATGACCACTGTGGTGAAACCCATTGCTCAGGGGGGCAGGTGTGGGGTACAAGTCTCTACTCGCCAGCAGGAGTGAGGGCAGTGTTCCGTGGCAGCACAGCAAGAACACCTGCAAACAATCACTTGGCAAGCATCCACCTCAAACAGGCCAGAGTCCCTGTACCGAGTCCCTTGTGATGTTCAGGGTCTTTCCTTGCAGCGGTTGTGAGACAGATGGGAGAATCTTTGGACTGCCTCTTACACTAGCTTACATTTTCCAGGAACTTATTAGCATAGCCACTCCTTGGGTCCACCTTTTTAGAGCATGCGTCTTTCTTGGCTTGTGGTTTTAATTCTCTTCTTATCATCTTTTAATTTGGGCTTTAGCTCCTTTTTTCCACAGGCGGTGAGTGTTGATAAGCAGCCAGGCCCCCATCATCTGTTCACTGGAGGTGATCCTAACTGGCAGGCAGTTCAAACGTACTATAGCGACTATTGCAGCAAAGCCATTTTAACATTATAGCTATAGCATTCATCTTAATACTTGCAAAAAGCCAATAATATGTATTTATAACAATTCCCCCTCTTCTGTCTTATAAATCATTTGGCTTTAGCAATAAACCTTGTTTTCTGACCTCTATCATTCGCTCATCTTTTTCACAAATCAATTTAGATTCTTCAAAAGGGTCTTCCATATTACTTTGTTTCTTTAATACCATGATCTTTTGTGTAATTCCAGATGTAGTCAACTTTGGGTCTATAGGCATTGTTACGACTTGCATGCCTTGGACTACGCTGGTGATTAGCCAAATTGAGCAGGGGATCAAGCAAGGAAGAAATATTAAACCAGCTGTAGCACATAAGAGGAAGAAACCAAGCTCCTTCCACCATTCTATTCCCAATACATTATCCCACCAGTTAGTGGTCAGCATTGATTCCCATTTTTGGACCGGCACATAGGCTTTTTTTCTGATATTCTTGGCGATATCTAGAATAGCATCCCCATTGTCATAGATTTTTAAACAACAATTTGATGTATTCAACTTCCCACAAACACCCCCTTCTTCAGCCAATAAATAGTCTAAGACAAACCTATTCTGATACACTGCAGCTGTGGTTTGGTGTTGCTGACTGACTATTAATTCCATGGCCCCAGTTGTTTCATTAGTTATGATTTCTACAACAGCTTGGAGTCTTATGATGTGATTTCGCATATAAATTGGGGTTCAATCTTCCAATTTCCATCTTGTGCCCAAGTAGCTGGCCCATATGTTTCCAACATGCATTCAGGGAGCCATCCTTCGATCCCCCCTGTGGTGTTGCACTAAACTAGCTGTTATGTTTGCACTAAAGTGGTTTGTCCGTGTTGCCCCCCCCCCCCGGGTCTGTGGTGCATTGGATCCTTCCCCTCGCCCCTCCCCTTCGGTTTCACCCTATTGGCTGGGGTCCTGTTCTACCCCTCCCCTTTTCCCCCAGTTTAAAAGTCTTCGCCATTTCTGTATCTGTCTCTTTTTTCCCTGGAGTTCATTCTGAGAATAAACTGGGGGACTGTGTCCCAGAAGAAAGAGCATCCTTTGTATTTTATCTTTGTCCATTGTCGTGCCTCCCCCCTGCTTGACTAAGAGCTAGCCAGGCGATCCCCAGGGCTGGGGATAGAGATTTCCAACAGCTGGTGCCCAAGGTAGGGGCTTCCCACAAGGACAGAAGACCCCTATACAGCAGCTGGAAATTCACGTGTGGATTGTACAAGGTTTGGATTGTCAATTACCTCGTAGCACCAAGCTGCATTTTGTGTAGCTGCGATTATGAGGACAGAACCAGCAGCTTTCCTAAGCCTGGGAAAGTTGGTTCTAGGTCATTAAGGCTTCCTACAACAGCCCTGAGTCAGCCAAGGTCCCAGGAATGGGTGAGTACCCCCAGTTAGTGGGATATTGTGGCCGTGTCGGTTCGGTGGCGCGGGTGGGGGGGCAGGGTTTGCCTCGAGCCACACAGCAGGGCACCCGGCAACTGCACACGGCATGTTCTGCAGCACACGACGCGCAGCAAACGACGCGGGGCCGGCAAGCCACCCGGCGCCTGCCCAGGTGGGCTCCAGCGTGAGCAGGACCGTGGTTTTCATCTCTGATGTGTGAGAACCATGGGGTTTTGGCTCAAGGGCGTCCACAGTTTCTCAGGGTACCACATGGTGCACTCAGCTGGTGGTGCAGCAAGCGCACATGAGAGGCGCAGGCGCACAGCGAAGACACTGTAAGCGGTGGCAGCCACGATCCGTAGTTTTAAAAAAAACATAGTTTCTCTGCCAGGCAGTTTTGTCTCTTACCCCAGTGTGTGGGGGGAAGGAACTGCGAAAAAGCCTCCCAGGGCTGGCTGTGGAGATTTTGCTGTAAAGGAAGGTAGATTGCTGTGCAGATAGCTTTTAATATCAGGATGGGTTTGCAGCTCTCTGTGTAAGAAAGGACGTTGTTTTCCCAAGTTCAGGAAACTGTAGGTGGTGGGAATGTTAAGATTTCTAGAACTCGGTTAAAACGGTTTGTTCATTGGCTGTCTCTCCATTTCCCCCAGT
Source organism: Pseudopodoces humilis (assembly GCF_049639895.1). Classification (NCBI taxonomy): domain Eukaryota; kingdom Metazoa; phylum Chordata; class Aves; order Passeriformes; family Paridae; genus Pseudopodoces; species Pseudopodoces humilis. The sequence goes on along the minus strand of NC_142211.1, from coordinate 6,588,777 downwards.
TCACCCTGCAAAATGTTGATTCTGTCTCTTCCTGGGACAGAATCGGAGACTTGTTAACTCCTAAAGTAGAACAGGGAGACAAAGTTGCTTCTAAGTTTCTCCCATTATTTCTTTTAATTCAGAAAGAACTGGTTAACAAGGAAGTGAAGGGACAGTCACAGCAGATTCCCTCAGTTTCCCCTACCCCTTCTCCTAAACCCTCTGCCCCTGAGCTGAAGGGGATGCAAGGGCAGCCCAAGAAATGCAGGACACCCGGCTCAGCGGCTGCTGTCCTGGCTCCCTGCTTCCCATTCAGCACCCTGTCTCTGGTGGTTGTGCGCAGACTGACAGAGATCCTTCCCTTCATCATTTTACCCCAGTTGTTACTCCTCAGCTTCAGCAACCCCCCATATCCCCACACAACCGGGGTCCAAGATGGTGCCGGGCACATGGTGGCCCGCCACATGGTGGAACCTCCATCTTACCCTTCTTCTTCTTCCCACAATCCTTTTCACCTACCTGTTCCTTGCCTCAACCCTTACGCTGCCCACAACCCCTTCCTCCCCTCTGATATTCTTCCCCCCTGTACCATGTTCCCGCCCTGCATGACATCACTCTGCAACCCTGCCCCCAGATGTTGCAACTGGTTCCCACGCCCCCCTACCCTGTTCCCGCAGTGAAGGAGGTGGGGGGGTGGCTCCGCCCCCATTCTCATGGGGTGGGGGAGCGGGTCCGCCCCCTGTTCCCATGGTGGGGGGGGAGGCCCCTGTTCCCACGGAAGGGGGGTGAACCATCGCCTGGCTCCCATGGGGGTAAGGGCAGGGCTCCTCTCCAGACCTGGTGGGGGGGATGGGCTGCCTGGCACCTGCGGGAGTTGGGGTGGGTGGGGCAACCCAGGGGATGGGGTCCCTGGGGATCAAGAAGAAGAAGCTATATCTTCAGCTGCTCCTGTCATATATACTGGTAAAAGAAGGGCAAAGAGACACTACCAGCCTTTCTCTTCCCAAAACATAAAAGAAATCTGTAAAGCCCAAAGGGAGTTTGGCAGAACTAGTGAGATCTTTAAGAGAATGGTAAGAGCTACTTTAACATCTAATGAGTTAGTTCCAGCTGATCTCAGAGATCTCTTCTGGTGTCTCCTAACCCCCTCAGAATTTGATCTTTGGGAAACCATGTGGAAGAGTGTGGCAAATGGAAAAACAGAAATACCACAGATGCTGAAGGGTTCAATCTGCAGCCTTGGAAAGAGCTTGGGTTAATGTAATGAAGGTACACAGACACTGGGTAGAGAAATTATAAACTTATGTTCCTATAGTTATTAGTAAGAATATGCCTAGAGTAGGTAAGAAATTATATTAGGTAAAATAGTTTGAAGTTTAAGCTGTAATAGTGTAAGTTATAGAGTAGGCTAGAGATCTAGAAACTGTAGTAGAGGGGTATGTGAGTATGTGACCTGTCAGCTTATTGGCTAAGAGACAGATGCAGTGCAGCAAAATTAAGTAAAGGTGATAGGTTAATAAGTAAAAATAAGTTTTGTGTCAACTGTCTATTGGACCAAAAGGTTATATATATTGCAGTGCAAAGAAGAAACTAATTTCTACCTTGAGCTATGGATGACTTGTTGCTCCTCTAAATCTCACGCATTCAGACTGACATCTTATCTGGTGACTGGAGCAATAAATCATCTTAAAGCAAGGTGGTCCCATGCCTTATTCTTCATCTCGACAGAAGAGATCTTTAAAAGGGCTCCTGGTTGAGCTTAGGCAAAGCACCCAGGATGCAATAGATGCAGTTGAAAATGAGATCACATATCAACATATATGCAGTGAGGGGATCTGAGGACCAAGCTCAGGTGATAACAAAATCGGTTTTAGATAAGATCTGTGGTGTGGCAGAAAAGGTTTCTAACCAATTACCAACGGTTGAAACTAAGGGCAGTTATGTTAATATTAAACAGTATGTCTCAGAAAGTTTTTTGCAGTTTGTCAACCAGCTTCGAGCACAAATAAAGAGGCAAGTGGGAGAATCAGTGGACAAGGCAGAGGTGATCAAGAAGATGGCTCAAAGGAATGCCAACAAGGCCTGCCGCAGAGTGATCCAGCGACTGCCCATTGATCCTCCACCTACCATAGCACAGATGATCAAGGCATATACCAAGAAAACAGAGCTGTTTGGTGCACAAGACAGGAAGCTGGGACTGGCAAACCCAAAGACTGCAGCAGTGGTAACACTAGGAATGAAGAAGCCACAGATGTCATCAGAGCAGCTCCAACATATCGTCTGCTTCCAGTGTAAAAAGCCAGGACACTTCACCAAAGACTGCCCTCAAAACCAGCACAAAAATAAAAAGTACCAAAAGGAAGCAGCAACCAATCAACAAAATAAATGGACTAGAGTGCAGTCCAGTCCAGCGCAATGATATAAATGTAGCTGGCCCCAGATTGGGAAAAGCCTCTCTCTTTATTGAAAAGGGGGAGAAAGGGAAGTGGGGTGCAGGACAGCAGAAAAACAATTTTGGGGAATGTTCGCATAACAAAGTTGGGCAGCCTCACAAGCAATCCAGACTTGTAACTGCCAAAGCTTTTCTTTTCAGGTCTACTCGTTGGACAGTCATTGAAGTGGACCTCCTGGACAATTCATGAGACATGACAGGACTAGATAGTGAGTATTTTGCTACTAGGGACACAGCACACACACCCATGAAGACTGACGTGGCTCCCATGACAATCAAGGGAGACTTAACAAACCTCACTCTCCTGGCACATTGCCCTCAGCCACCCTTCTATTTGGCCTAGGGGCAAATCATCACCCAGGCCATTCCTGTTCCAGCAGGGGTCCCAGTAGATGTCAAAGCACCTGGCGTCTACTGGGCAGAAGTGGTTGGTGAGGACAAACCCATCATGGGATGCAACCTAACCCAAGGATCAGATCATCTCCATGTGGAAGGGGTGATTAACATGGGGGAAGATGTGACTATCATACCTGAAAGGGTGTAGCCTTCATATTGGGACTTGCAACTCGTGGCTGGCAAAATCCAAGGTGTAGGAGGAGTGAATATGGCAAAAGTCTCTAAGAGCATCATTCAAATTGAGAGACCGGATAGGAAATTGGCCACTGTTTGTCCGTTTGTCACTGACAAAAAATGTCCTCTGTGGGGGAGAGACACCATGTCCCAGTGGGAAGTCAAATTAGTTATCCCTGAGACTCCCAAGGATTTTTAGAAGCGGCAACTGTGGAGTGCCCTACCCAAAACTTAACGTGGCTGGATGATAATCCAGTCTGGGTAAGTCAGTGGCCACTCAGTAAGGATAGGCTCAAGGCGCTCAAAGATGTCGTGGAGGAACAATTGGCCAAAGGCCACATGGAAGAAAAAACTAGCCCTTGGGATTCCCTGGTCTTTGTAATAAAGAAGGCAGGGAAGGATAAGTGGCACCTCCTTCAGGACATCAGAGAAATAAACAAAGTAATTGAGGACATGGGGTCACTCCAACCTGGGATGCCTTCCCCAGAGATGCTCCCACAAAATTGGCAATTTGCTGTCCTGGATATCAAGGACTGCTTCTTCCAAATTCTCCTACACCTGGCAGATGTGCCTCGGTTTGCTTTCTCAGTTCTTACAATCAACCTGGAGGCCCCAATGAAATGGTACCACTGGAAAGTTCTGCCTCAGGGAATGAAGTGCAGTCCTTCCATCTGCTCGTGGTATGTGGCTTCATTGCTGTCCCCAGTATGTGCCGATAAAAGGGAAGCCATCATCTTATACTACATGGGTGATGTGCTTGTGTGCACCCCCAATGACACCATACTCCAACACACACTTGACCTAGAGGTTAAAATTTTAACCTCTGCTGGGTTCCAACTGCAGGAAGACAAAGTTCAAAGGATGCCACCTTGGAAGTACCTGGGTTTGGAGATCACTGCACAGACCGTTGTTTCGCAGAAATTGGAAATTGTTAGTGATCCCAAAACCCTAACAGATCTCAATTCCCTTTGTGAGTCTTTGAACGGGTTCAGGCCCTGGCTGGATCTCAGTAATGAGGACCCGGATCCCCTGCTCAATTTATTGAAGGGGAGAGAGAGCTTTCTTCCAGGGAAGTGACTCCAGAGGCAAAAACTGCAATTGAAAAAGCACAAAGGGCTTTAACAGAGAGACAGGCTCACCTCTATAAGCCTGAGCTGCCTTTCAAATTCATTGTCCTGGGAAAGCTACCACACTTGCATGGGTTAATATTCCAATGGATTGAAGGGCAGAGAGATGCACTCTTAATAATAGAGTGGGTCATTCTCTCCCACCAACAATCCAAAAGCATCATGAAGCCACAAGAGCTGATGGCTCAGCTAATCCGAAAGGCCAGGGTGAGGCTGTGGGAACTGGCTGGTTGTGACTTTGTGTGTACTCACCTCCCAGTCAAAGTTTCTGAGGAGGGAAAGCACTCTCCTGAGAAGTTGACCAAGGAGATGTTTGAGCACCTGCTGCAGAGTAGTGCTAACCTCCAGTTAGCTCTGGACAGCTACAGTGGACAAATATCAGTTCATGCCCCATCACACAAATTGTTTCCTGTGGAATTCCGCCTCTTTCCTTGTGAGAAAAGGAGCCGTAGACCACTCAAAGCTCTTACAGTGTTCGCTGACGTGTCTGGGGCATCCCACAAGTTGGCGATGACTTGGAGAGCTCCCCAGACTCAACATTTGGAAGCTGATGTTGAGTTTGTGGAGGGGTCACTCCAGGTCGCCGAACTGGCTGCAGCCGTGAGAGCCTTTGAGATGTTCTCGGAGTCAATCAATTTGGTTACCAACTCAGCCTACATAGTGGGGGGAGTGTCCAGGGAAGAGCAGGCAGTTCTCAAAGACAAAGGGAACAAGCATCTCTTTAGGTTGCTCTCAAAACTATTTTAATTTCAACTCGAGAGCATCTGTTCTATGGGATGCATGTGAGGTCACATACTGATTTGCCAGGTGAAATCGCAGAAGGGAATCGTAAAGCTGACTCCCTTGTCATCTGAGCTGAAAACATATGTCTTCCAGACGTCTTCCAGCAGGCTAAGCTGAGCCACCAGCAATACCGTCAGAATGTGCCAGGTCTGATCCGTCAGTTCCAATTAACCCGGAGTCAGACTTGAGCCACTGTGGCCACCTGTCCCTGTTGCCAGGTTCAGGCTGTACCATCACTGGGTGTTTGGGTTAACCCTTGAGGGCTTGGGAGCTGTGAAGTGTGGCAGACAGACATCACACACATTTTCAGTTTTGGTCACCTCAAGTATGTACATGTGAGCATTGACACATACACAGGTGTGGTTTTTGTCTCAGCCCACGCAGGGGAAAAGGCTGTGCATGCCAAACAAAACCAGGCCTTTTCAGTGCTGGAGATCCTCGGGAAATTAAAACTGACAATGGCCCAGCGTAAAAATCCAAGGAGTTCCTAGAGTTTGTCCAGCAGTGGGGAGTGGAACATAAGATTGGCATCCCCCACAGGTCAAGGTGTGATTGAGCATACCCACCAGATGCTCAAAGAAGTCCTGCCCAGGCAGACCAGTGCAATAGTGTGGATGTGTCACCACAACAAAAGCTTTGCAAAGCCATGTTTACTATCAATTTCCTGAATGATTCATTTGAAAATATGAATCCTCCTGTGTTTCGGCATTTTAACAGTGGTGATGAATTTAAGTTGTCACAGTGTCCACCAATCTTAATCAGAGAGCCAGAAACCTGGAAGACTAAGGGCCCCTATGAACTTGTTACCTGGGGGCATGGCTATGCATCTGTGTCCACCCCCACAGGCCAACACTGGATACCCCAAAAGTGGATAAAGCCTTTTGTTCCCAAAAATCCAGCCCCAGCAGAAGGGGATGAAAAACAAGTGGCAGTCGCCTCTAAAAGAAGTTGCCACTGGAAAAAGGGAGAGGAAACCTTCTTAGCATCTGGTTACTTTCTGGCAGACCAATCGCGGAGGTACGGTGGGGGTTGGGCAGTAGCAACCCTGCTCCTGAATGCAGTAAAAGGCTCCTCTGGCTTTTCTCATTGGCACTGGCTGGTCCTTCGGATCTGGGCTGTGCGGAGGGTGGGGGCAACCCCTCAGCGGGAAATGAGGGTGGTCCCGGGTCCTGGCAGGGCATGCACTGGCTCTGGGCTTCCCGACAGCAGAGCAGCAAAAGAAGACCAGCTGGCAAGTTCAGTCACAGTGCTGAAGCAAAAAAAATCAAAAAGAAGCAGGCAAGCCCCAGAGAAACAGCAGGGTCCCTGGTCAGAGATACAGGCTGTGTGTGTCCAGTCGAAGTGCCTGCTGGAAGAGAGAGACTGCCTCTCACCCTGCAGTCAATTCCCCCCAGAAACCCCGACTCTGCCTCCAGTCCTGGAGCCAGGGAGGATGGGAGGTAGGGAGGGGACAGCTGCCGCCTCTGGGCACAAAACAAAATAGATCAAAGAACCCAAAAATGGGATGGGATAATAAACCCTCCCCAAGACAAGAGGTGTCTTTTGTGAGAAGCTGACAGAAGCTTCCACATCTGGCAGAGCCAATGCAAGCAAGCTCCAAGACAGACATGCCTCTGGTCAAGCCTGGGCCAATTAGCAATGGTGGTATTGCCACTGTGATAGCATATTTAGGAAGAAAGAAAAAAAAAGTTATTGTGTGGTTGTAATTGCTACCAGAGAAGAACAAGGTGAGAATATGTGAGAAGAACAACTCTGCAGACACCAAGGTCAGTGGAGAAGGAGGGGGAGGAGGTGCTTCAGGCACTGGAACTGAGATTCCCCTGCAGCTTGTGGTGAAGACCAGAGTGAAGCAGCTGTGTGCCTGCAGCTCATGGAGATCCACAAGGGATGGAGAGATCCACCTGAAATCTGTGGAGGAGTGACACCCTGAAAACTCAGCTTCTGAGCTTGCTGACATGGTTTTCTAAAGACTTTCCCAGGACAGTAACTGTAAACATAGATATGTGTACATTCTTTCTGTTACACGTCTTGTGATGGGCATCTCTCATGGCCAGTGCAGTGAGAAAGTGTTATCCTGACCATCCAATCCCTGGCCATGGTCAGAAGCCTATAAATCCTGGGAGGAAAAATAAACTCTGCTCTTCTTTTCACCACACCTCGACCTGTGTCCGTGTGATCTGTTCATCTTCAGTGGCAACATCTGGTGACCTCCGACGTGTCTTGCATGTGACGGTTACACGGTGCTATCTAGCCTGTGGCTATGGCTCTTTTTGGGCTCTCTCCTACGGAGGGCCTGGTTATGGAAATATGGTATGTGGTGTTGGATCAGAGAGGGATTGACGTTTCAAATGCTGAGTTTCAGCGATTGTGTGAGTATGGCAGAGATGAGGGTTTTTTCCCTGTGGTTGAGGCCATGTTTTCGAAGTCTGTTTGGGATGCTTTAGGCGATTCCCTGCTTGAGGCTCTGCTGCTCGATTATGAGCCCTGGCTGGTTCGGCTGCTAGGGATTTGGTGGCGGTGCACCCGCGTTTTGCGTAGTCGCTCGCCCTCTTCTGCGGGTTCTGTGGCCGCTCTCTCTGATCTGGATGAGAGAGGTGACTCTGATTCCAGTTGTGGGAGCGAGGAGGAGCTCTCCCTCTCCCCCGGTGATGCGGAGCTGGTGGATGAGGCCCCGTCTCACCCGACGCCCAGGCGGCGTTGGTCTGGGGCGGGGTTGGATTCCGGCCGGCGGGCTGTCAGAGATGCCACGGAACGGGGGGATGTAACTCCGCCGTGTCCGGTACACTGGCGGCGTCGGGCTGGGGTGGGGTCGCCTCCTTGGTGTGCTTTCCCGGCACAGGCTGATGAGGGGCCGCCTGAGCAGGGGGCGGCGCCGCCCCTGGGGGCGATGTCAGGGACGGTCCCCTGTCCCCGCTGTGGCTGGGCTGTGTCGTATCCCGCTGTGGGGGATGGGGCAGGCCCGGGCTCTGTGGCTGCGCATGCACACACCGCTCCAAAGGGGGGCTGGCCGGTACCAACTCCTGATTTTTGCGCTTCCAACGGGATGTTGTTAGGGGCGCTGCCGAGCGTTGTCCCTCCCGCGTCGGATTTGTGCGGCGTGGGGACGGGTGCGACGCGTTGTGCAGACGCCGGGCCGTCTGCCAGCCCCGGGGTGCAGGTTTCTCCTCCTGCGAGCCCGGGACGGCCCCTGGTGGCGGAGCGGGACGGAGCCGCATCTCCGTGGGCTGAGCCCCGACCAGCGCCACGTCCCCCCCGCCCCATGCGGGAGGCGGGCCGTGCTGCGCCAGCTTCACCTCGCCCCGCCTCGCGTTCTCGGGCATCGCCCGAGCCTGTGGCTGGAGGCAGCCCCCCCCCCCCCCCCCCCGTCGCCTCTGGCGGCCTGGGCGGACCGAGGTCCTGCACTGTTTACCATTGGTTCGGGTGGTGATGCCGTGGGGATGAAGCTGGTGGCCTCCACGGGGAAAGGATCCCGGGCTGCTAGAGCTTCTTCAGCTACCCGGTGGACCTTGCCTCCCTGCCAGATGACTGTGCAGCTGAGGTGTCTGAAGACCTTTTGGGGCACTGTGAGGGCTGAGGTTGATGAAGTTGATGATGGCCCCCTAGACGGTGAGGGTGTCTCCTCAGACTCCACTGGTGTTATGGCGGCTGTGGCACCGGATGCTGTGGTGGGGTCTTCCAGTCCGGTGCCTGGTCCTGTCTCAGGGCACTCTCAGGGATGGGAAGCGGCAAGTGAGGCCGCTCCTCCGGAGGGGTATCAGGCATTTCCTGTGCTTCAGGATGGGGCTCAGAGGACTCATCAGCTGTTATCCTGGAAGGCTTTGACAGATCTCCGTGAGACGGCTGAAAAACATGGCCTTGGGTCGAATGAGGTTATGCAGGCTCTTCGAGGCATTGTGGGAGGTGTGCTGGTACCTTATGACATTCGGAATATAGCCCGTGTTGTCTTTCAGCCGGTGGAGTATGGCATTTTTGAGGGGGTATGGGCTGAGATAGCTTGTCAAGTGGTACAGCAGAATACTGCCTTGGGTCAGCGAGATCCCAGGCGGGTGATCAGCTCTGATGGTCTGCTGGGTAAGGACGTCTTTGCTGATGTTAATAGGCAGGTTAACCTTGACCCTCTTGTACTTGAGCAGTGTAAGGAGACCAGCATGGCGGCGTTGGTGCGGACCTTAGAACTGGCCACCCCCAAGGAGCCTTTTGCGACTGCTGTCCAGCGAGATGGCAAGTCTTTTCTGCGTTTTGCGAATCGGCTGACTGCTTCTGTGGAGCGGCAGGTGCAGGATAGTATGGCGAGGCAGGTGATGCTTAAGACTCTCGCGAAGACTAATTGTAATGCCACATGTCGGAGGGTCATTAGTGCGATCCCCGGTGATCCTTCGCTGCCACAGATGGTGCGAGCCTGTGTAGAGGCTGGTGTCGATGCTGGAGAGACCCCCTACTGTGGCTGCTGCGCAGCGGCCACCTTGGGTGAAGCCGCCGGGTGGGCAGCAACAATGGGGGACTGTTCAGGCCAGCAAGAGGCAGAAAAAGAAGGCGCAGGGGGCCTTGGCTCCTCTGTATTACTGTGCCTGGTGTGGTAGGGCCAATCATGGGGTGGATGTGTGCAGGGCGACGGTCCATGTCAATGGTAAGTCTCTGTCGGGCTTGGGGAACGAGAAGCCAAGCGCGACGGGGAGACGCGTTCACACACAAGTCTCTCTTCACACTCCGAAGCCAATGGAGGTCTGCTCAGTCAGCTTGTAGCCAGCACCTCCGGCTCTGCAGGCCTTGATGTCTGCATGGCAGACACGGTTGTCTTGGACTCTTGTAGGATGTACAGGGTTCCTTTGAATGCCTCGGGCCCAGTGGGTGGGGGCATGAGTGCTCTCCTTGTGGGGAGATCTAGTGCCACTGCTCAGGACATCATTGTGCACCTGGGAATCATTGATTCGGACTTCACGGGGCGGATTTACGCCATGGTTTCCACACTCACCCCCCCGTTACTATCCCTGCGGGAACCAGACTTGCTCAGCTTGTGCCCTTTAAGTCTTGTGTTCGCAGAGCGGAAGGTCGGCAGCAGGGAACTGGCGGCTTCGGATCCACGGGGCCACCTCAGGTTCACTGGACTGCAGTTCTGGCGGCCAAGGATAGTCCTGAGCGGCTCTGCATCCTGTCTAACCCTGGTGAGACACTGTCAGAAGTCAGTCTTCGTGGGCTTCTTGACACTGGCGCAGATGTCACAATCATCGGGTCTGCCGACTGGCCCTCGGAATGGCCCTTGGACCCGGTGCAGACGTCAGTTGTGGGGTTGGCAGGAGCTGCGCAATGCTATGTGAGCCAAAGGCCTGTGTTCGTCACTAACCCCGAGGGGGGCACGGCCATGGTTTGGCCGTATGTCACGAAAGACTCCCAGTTAACACTCTGGGGGAGGGACGTTCTGGCTGCATGGGGGGTGCGTATGGGGACGGACTTTTGATGGGGGCCACTGTGTTGGAGGGTGCAGATTGTCCTACGCCTCCCATACGTTGGTTGGTGCACAAACGCGTTTGGGAAAATCAGTGGCCCCTCTCTCATGATAAGTTAGTTGCCCTCCGTGAATTGGTGCAGGAACAGTTGGACCAGGGTCATCTGGTGTTGCAATCCTTCTCCCCGATGGGACCCTTCTGTCCCACCCCCCGTGGTGAGAGCCTGCTCGTCTCAGGGCACAGGCGGCGGAGGGGGTCCTCGAGCGGATACAACACGGACAAGTATCTAGACACAGGAGGCTCAAACTTGCTGGATTAATCCCGGGTTTATTGTCTGTCGTCCATCTGGGGCAAGAGAGAGAGCGAAATGCTCTGGGTCTCATCTCTTATACCAGGGGGCAGGGGTGATTAGGGGATGCAGGGAGGTCACAGCCAATGGGAAGGGGGAAGGGAAAGAAGGTTTTCATGTAGGAACTCACATTACACAAACCAGAGGTGAGTTTTACCCTTGGGAGGTACCAAGATTTTTAGATGCACTACAACACCTCACCCTTTTCTGTTATACAAAAATGAGAAACATGGATTTGAGTAAGAGGTAGGTTACTTCTAAAAAAAGGAAACAGAAACTTTTAAAAACATATTCACAGTTACAGTATGCAGGTCAGAGGCTAGAGAGGTTTCTTCTTGCTCTCTTCAGCGGCGTCTTCTCTTGGAAGCAACAGCCACTTGCTTCTCTTTTCTTCTTGTTGGTGCTGGATTCTTTGGAACAAAAGGTTCTACCCATTTCTGAGGAATCCATCGGGGGCCTGAAGGGGTGGATACACACGTGTAGCCACGCCCCCAGGTGACAAGTTCATAGGGACCCTTGGTTTGCCAAGTTTCAGGGTCCCTGATTAAAACCGGTGGATGCTGTGACAATTTAAACTGATCACCACTGTTAAAATGTCGAGTTACAGGAGGATTCATGTTTTCAAATGAGCATTTTAGGAAGTTAATGGTAAACAGAGCTTTACAGAGTTTCTGTTGTGGAGACATCCACACTGCCTCGCTACCTTGCCGGGCTAGGACTTGTTTGAGCGTCTGGTGTGTACGCTCGATTACAGCCTGACCTGTGGGGGAGTGGGGGATGCCAGTTTTATGTTCCACTCCCCACTGCTGGACAAATTCCAGGAACTCCTTGGATTTATACGCTGGGCCATTATTGGTTTTAATTTCTTTAGGGATTCCCAATACGGAAAAGGCCTGCACTAAGTGTTGTTTAGCATGCACAGACTTTTCTCCTGCATGAGCAGAGGCATACACCGCTCCTGAGTATGTATCAATACTCACATGTACATACTTAAGGTGGCCAAAACTGGGAATGTGAGTGATATCTGTTTGCCACACCTCACATCTCTTAAGGCCTCGGGGATTAACCCCAATGCCTAATGATGGCACTGCCTGGAGCTGACAATTGGGACAGGTAGCCACGATGGTTTTAGCCTGATCCCGTGTCAGCTGGAACTGACAAATCAGTCCTGGCACATTTTGATGGTATTGCTGGTGACTTATCTTTGCTGAAACACATCTGGGAGACATACCTTTTCAGCTGGGGCAGCAAGGGAATCCGCCTTCCGGTTCCCCTCAGCGATTTCACCTGGCAACGGGGTGTGCGATCTTATATGCATCACATAGAAAGGTTGTTCTCGATTTGAAACCAAATAAATCAGTTTTGAAAGCAATCTAAAGAGATGCTCGTTCTCAATGCCCTTGAGAACTGCCTGTTCCGCTCTGGACACCACTCCTGCTACGTAGGCTGAGTCAGTTACCAAATTAATTGGTTCTGAAAATTTTTCAAAGGCTCTCACGACCGCAGCTAGTTCAGCTATCTGGGGTGACCCCTCTACAAACTCAACATCAGCTTCCCAAAGCTGAGTCTGTGGATTTCTCCAAGTCATCACCGACTTGTGGGATGTCCCAGATGCATCAGTGAACACTGTGAGAGCTTTGAGTGGCCTCCGGCTCCTTTTCTCACAAGGAATGAGATGGAATTCCTCATGAAACAATTTGTGTGATGGTGCATGAACTGAAATTTGCCCACTATAGCTGTCCAGAGCTAACTGGAGGTTAGCATTGCTCTGCAGCAGATGCTCAAACATCTCTTTTGTCAGTCTCTCAGGGGAGTTTTTACCTTCTCCAGAGAGCCTGACTGGGAGGTGAATACACATAAAGTCACAACCTGCCAGTTCCCGCAGCCTTACCCTGGCCTTTTGAATCAGCTGAGCCATCAGCTCTTGTGGCTTGGTGATAGTTTTGGGTCTTTGATGGGAGAGGAAGACCCACTCTATGATTAAGAGTGCATCTCTCTGCCCCTCGGCCCATTGGAATATTAACCCATGCAGGTGTGGCAATTTCCCCAGGACAATAAATTTGAAAGGCAGCTCAGGTTTGAAGCGGTGTGCCTGTCTTTCTGTCAAGGCCTTTTGTGCCTTTTCAATTACAGTTTTTGCTTCTGGAGTCAGCTCCCTGGGAGACAGTAATTCTCTCTCCCCTTTCAATAAATTGAGTAGGGGGCTCAGGTCCTCATTTGTGAGACCTAGCCATGGTCTGACCCAATTTAGTGACCCGCATAGAGAATGAAGATCTGCTAGAGTTTGAGGATTACCAATAATTTCCAATTTTTGTGGAACAACAGTCCGTGCAGTAATTTCGAGGCCCAGGTATTTCCAAGGTGGCATCCTTTGAACTTTGTCTTCCTGCGATTGGAATCCAGCAGAGGTTAAAACTTTAACCACTAGGTCAAGGGTGTCTTTCAGTATGTTGTTATTGGGACAGCATATTAAAATATCGTCCATATAGTGCAAAATGATAGCCTCTCTCTTTTCAGCACGCACTGAGGACAGCAATGACCCCACATACCACTGGCAGATGAAGGGGCTGGCTTTCATCCCCTGAGGTAATACTGTCCAGTGGTGCCGTTTCATTGGAGCTTCCCTGTTAATTGTAGGAATGGAAAAGGCAAACCTTGGTGCATCAGCTGGATGCAGGGGAATTTGAAAAAAGCAATCTTTAATATCTACTACTGCTAGTAGCCAATCTTGCGGTAGCATGGTTGGAGATGGCATTCCTGGTTGGAGAGATCCCATGTCCTGTATTTTTTTGTTTATTTCTCTTAAATCTTGAAGGAGACGCCATTTATCTTTCCCTGGCTTTTTTATTACAAACACCGGGGAATTCCAAGGGCTGGTTGTTTCTACTATGTTGTCTTTAGCCAATTCTTCTTCTACTAATTTTCTAGCGCCCCAAGTTTTTGTTTGCTGAGAGGCCACTGGTTCACCCAAATTGGATCATTATCTAGCCAAGATAATTTTTGGACAGGACGCTCTACAGTGGCCTCTATCAAAAATGCTGAGGTGTCTCAGGGATTGTTAGTTTTACCCCCCACTGGGACATGGCATCTCTCCCCCACAAGGGGCACTTGTAGTCAATAACAAAAGGTCGGACACTAGCTATCCTACCGTCCGGACCTTCGATCTGGACGATATCTTTAGCAATTTTTGCCAGTTTCATCCCTCCAACACCCTGTATTTTCCCTGCCACTGGTTGTAGGTCCCAATGTGAGGGCCACACCTTTTCCGTTATGATGGTCAAGTCTGCCCCAGTGTCAATTAACCCTTCTACATGGAGATGTTCTGATTTATGTGTTAAATTGCATCCCATAATGGGCTTGTTTTCACCCACTACTTCTGCCCAGTAGACTCCCGGTGCTTTGTCATCTACTGGGACTTCTGTTGGAACAGGGATTACCTGGGCTATTACCTGCCCTTTATTTACATAGAAAGGTGGTTGGGGGCTCCTAGCTATGAGGATGAGGTGTGTTAGGTCTCCCGTGATTGTCATGGGAGCCACCTCAATCTCTATTGGTGTGTGTGCTGTGTCTCCAATAACGAAATACCTACTATCCAGTCCAGCCAGGTCTTGTGAATTATCCTGCAAATCTACTCCAACGACAGCCCAGCGGTCAGATCTGAAACAAAAAGCTTTAGAAGTTACAAGTCTGAATCGCTTTTGCGGTCGCCAGACCTTATTAGGCAAACATTCCTCACAATTATATTTTTGCAGTCTCCCACCCCGCTCCCTTTCCTCCCCTTTTCCCATTAAAACAGAGTCTTTTTTCTGCTGTTTGCCTTGTTGCTGGGTTTGAGGACAGTTCCTTGCAAAATGTCCTGGCCTCTTGCACTGGAAACAGACAATGTGCTGCAGCTGTCCTGGTGACATCTGTGTCTTGTTCATTCCTGGTGTCACTGCTGCTACTGTCCTTGGGTTGTCTGGTTTCTTGTCGTGTACACTGTACAAGTCTGCTTTCTGGGCACACGCTTCAATCATATCTGCTATGGTGGGTGGAGGGTTGATAGGAAGACTCAGAATTATTCTACGACAAGCCTCGTTGGCATTCCTTTGGGCCATTTCTTTAAGCAGTTCCGTCTGGGCCACTGGTTCTTTAACTTGTCTCTGTATCTGTAGTCTCAGACGATCTACAAACTGTAAGAAACTCTCACATGGAAACTGGTTAATATTAACATAACTAACTTGAATATCAACTGTTGGTAATTGGTTAAAAATGTTTTCAGCCACATCACAAACTTTATCTGCAACAAACTTTGTTAATATTTTCACTTGATCAGCAGGATTAATCCAATTTCCCTCCCCACATAAATGTTCTAAAGTGATTTCATTGTTCTCTGTATCATGTGCATTTTGATTACTTTGTTTGAGTTCAGCTAGGAGTTCTGTTAACGATCTTTTCCATAAGCTTTCCCAAAGATCATATTCAGAGGGAGCTAGCAAACACCGAAATAAATCTTTAATATCTGCAGGAATTAAATCCTGTGATTTCAATGTAGTTCTTATTATTCCCCTTAAGACTTCACTGTCACGACCAAAATAATTTTTAATTTTACAAATATCTTTGATTACTTGATAATTGAAAGGCTGATGTTGTAATCGCATTGCTCCTCTGCTGTTACTGTATACTACAGGGGCTGCTGTTAGCATAACTTCATCTTCTCCAGGGCTGGCATTCCCTGGGCTCCTCAGCCCACCCCCGCCCATGCTGGGCTCCGGGGTGCCTGTTCCTTCCCCACACCTGTGGAGAGACCCAGCCCCACCCTCGCAGGAGCCGGGAGAGGGCCCGCGCCCCACCACTCCAGGCCCGGTAGGCAGGCACCCCCGCATTGGGGGGCAGGGCCGGGACACCCCTCCCGCTGCCCCTCTGCAGGAGCAAGGGGTGTAACTCTCTCCCTCCCTGCCCCTCCTCCCCGTGGGACAGGGGCCGGAGGGATAGGGGATAGGGTTACAGCCTTGGGGGACAGGGTCATAGGGTGGGGCCAGGCAGGGCTGCAGGGTGGTGCAGGGTGGAGTGTCAGGGGGAACAAAGGGGTTGTGATAAGGGTTATGGGTGGGAACCGGTGGCTGGGAGGGATCATGGGTAGGAGAAAGGGGGTACACAGGGGGATTCACCATGTGGCCAGGTAACATGTGGCCAGTGCCATTTTGGCTCTCAGCCATGTGGGGATAGGAAGATACATTTTCTTTAACACTGCAGGGGTATAGGGAGGGAGCCTTGATGGCTTGTGAGGCAGGACTGGGTGACTGAAACAAACACACCGGATTAGAACTTGTATTGTTTGTCTCAGGTATTTTTTCTATTGGGGGAACAGAGGTTTTGGGGGAAAAGTTAGGGAAGTTAGGTGGATACTGTGGTGCTTGTTTGTCTTCCGTTTTTATTTCTCTGTTAACTAATTCTTTTTGAATTAAAAGAATAACCGGGAGGAATTTCAGGGCTGATTTGTCTCCTCCTTCTATTTTTAAGGTTAATAAATTTCCAATGTTATCCCAGGCAGTTACTGAATCTAATTTCAACAATTCGATCTGTTCACTTTGCTGAGTCAAATATGATACAAACTGTTTTATCTTATGTTTTGAAATTTTTACGTTTGTGGTTTTTAAAAAATTCTGTATTTGTTGTGTATGGCTCCTTTCTTGTGTGCATAGCCGGGCTGCCATTTTGGAGGTCACAGCAGCTCTGCACACAATCTGTCTATTTTCCCTACCACAGAGAACAAAGTTGCACCAAAAGGATTACAATTAAACTCACACTCTACAGACAGCAGGAAGAATTCCCTCTCCCCCCCCCTCCGTCCCTGCCCACGGCTGGGGGAAACCCACATGCTCGGGGCTGCTGCCGCTGGGAAGGAGTTACACGGAACACAGTCCCCCCCAGGGTCTGTTTCACTCTCCACCCCTCCCAGCCCGGTGTCGGAGTTCAATTTTACCTTTTTCTGTCGTTTTCTGGCGGTGGAAAGATACTTGTTGCCCTGGAATCGGTCCTCTGGTGCTGGAGGATTTTCGACTCCTTTTCGGAAACCTTTTTTGCTGTATTTTTTAAACTGCATCCAAAGTCTCCAAAGAACGGCTCACCCTGGCTCAAATAAGCCTTTAAACGTGGGCTTGTTCAGCCCCTACGGTCGGGCGCCACTCTGTTGCAATCCTTCTCCCTGATGGGACCCTTCTGTCCCACCCCCCGTGGTGAGAGCCTGCTCGTCTCAGGGCACAGGCGGCGGAGGGGGTCCTCGAGCGGATACAACACGGACTCAAAGTGTCTAGACACAGGAGGCTCAAACTTGCTGGATTAATCCCGGGTTTATTGTCTGTCGTCCATCCGGGGCAAGAGAGAGAGTGAAATGCTCTGGGTCTCATCTCTTATACCAGGGGGCAGGGGTGATTAGGGGATGCAGGGAGGTCACAGCCAATGGGAAGGGGGAAGGGAAAGAAGGTTTTCATGTAGGAACTCACATTACACAAACCAGAGGTGAGTTTTACCCTTGGGAGGTACCAAGATTTTTAGATGCACTACAACAATCTGGAGCCTTCAACCAGTCCCTGGAACACTCCTGTTTTCTGCATCAAGAAGAAGCCTGGGAAATGGAGGTTATTGCAAGACCTCCGGAAAGTTAATGCTGTGATGGAAAGCATGGGGGCATTGCAGGTTGGAATGCCTTCACCCACCATACTTCTTGCTGATTGGCCCGTTCTCATTGTGGATCTGAAGGATTGTTTCTTTACAATTCCTTTGCATCCCAATGACAGACCAAAATTTGCTTTCTCAGTGCCAGCTATCAATAATGCTGAGCCTGCACAGAGATATCAATGGAGGGTTTTGCCGCAAGGCATGCAAAATTCTCCGGCTATTTGCCAATGGTACATGGCTAGACCCCTGTCTGGAGTTCGCGAGCAGTTTCCTGATGCTCATATTTATCATTATATGGATGACATCTTGGTGGCTGCGCCCACCCAGAATGAACTGCTGAGGATACGGCCTCAGCTGCTCACTGCTTTGCATTCTCATGGGCTGCAAGTGGCTCCAGAAAAGGTTCAGCAACAACCTCCTTGGAAGTACTTAGGGGTGAAAATTTTGGAACGGACGGTCCAACACCAGGAGGTGCAATTTGTGCATTTGGTGAAGACACTGAATGATGTTCAGAAATTGGTGGGTGTCGTTACTTGGTTGCGTCCCTACTTGTGACTGACCATGGCACAATTGTCCCCCCTTGTTTGGTCTATTGAAGGGGGACTCTGATTTAAAGTCACCTTGGACACTGACCCCAGAGGCGCAGCAGGTGCTGGAGGAGGTTCAGCGAGTGGTTTCCGCTTGTCAGGTTCATCGCATTGACCCTTCCACTGATGTCGCTGTGTTCATTGTTACTCCGGATTTGCATCCTGCGGGTATCATTGGCCAGTGGAATGATGAGTGGTCTGATCCCTTGCATGTCCTAGAATGGGTTTTCCTGCCCCATCAGCCGCAGAAGATGGCAACGGCGATGTTTGAGCTGATAGCTCGTTTGATAATTAAATGCCGACAATGGTGTTTACAATTGATGGGTGCAGATCCCGCAAAGATTGTGCTCCCGGTACCGCGGGAGGACTTTGACTGGAGCTTTGCAAACAGTATTTCCATGCAAAGTGCTCTAGAGAATTTTTCTGGGCAGATCACTTACCATCTGCCCAGTCAAAAGTTGCTGCAAGTGGCAAACTTCACAAAACTTTCTTTGCGGCCCAAACATAGTCAGGAGCCTGTGCAAGGCCCCACTGTCTTTACTGATGGTTCGGGGAGGACTGGAAAGGCCATTGCTACCTGGAAGGAAGGATCTGAGTGGCAAGTCTTGGAGAGTCGTGAGACTGGGTCAGCCCAGTTGGTGGAATTACGGGCTGCTGTCATGGCATTTCAGAAGTTTTCCCAGGAACTTTTCAATTTGGTCACGGATTCCGCCTATGTGGCCGGTATAGCCCAGTGGTTGGGTCATTCAGTCTTGAAGGAGGTCAGCAATCCTGCCTTGTTTCATTTACTGAAGGCCCTGTGGAGTGCCATTCAGGCCCGGGTGCATCCATATGACGTTCTGCATGTGCGGAGTCACACCAATTTGCCAGGGTTTATTGCAGAAGGTAACGCGAGGGCTGACAAATTGGCTAACCCTGTGTGGGTTGAACCTCAGCCTGATACTCTTGGCCAGGCCAAGGCGTCGCATGGATTCTTCCATCAGAATGCACATACTTTGCAGAAACAGTTTTGGTTGATGTCAGCTGAGGCCCATGACATCGTTGAGTCTTGTGACAACTGTCATGCGCTTGCTGCGCCTTTGCCGGCAGGGGTAAACCCCAGGGGCCTTCGGGCTTCGGAGCTTTGGCAGACAGATGTCACTCAGGTTACCGAGTTCAGCCGGCTTCGGTATGTGCACGTCAGTGTGGACACCTTCTCCTCTGCCATGTGGGCTTCTGCTCACACGGGAGAAAAAACCTACGATTTAATTGCCCACTGGAAGTGGGCCTTTGCTGTTTTGGGCGTGCCTTCTGCTGTGAAGACTGATAATGGTCCTGCTTACGCCTCTCAGAAGGTGCGGCAGTTCCTGCAGTTGTGGGGTGTGTCACACAAGTTTGGTATCCCTCATTCTCCGACAGGTCAGGCTATCATAGAACGTGCTCACGGTATGCTGAAGCGAGTTCTGCAGAAGCAGAAACGAGGAATGCAGGGTGAGACCCCGCACAGTCAGTTGGGGAAAGCTTTATATACCCTCAATCACCTCACGGTGCCGCAGAACTCCAGTAACCCGGTCATGTTGAACCATCACCTTTCATTGCGGACTTCGGATGAGACGCCTCAGACTCCGGCAAAGGTTAGAGTGAGGAATCTGGTCACAAAACAGTGGGAGGGTCCCTATGACTTCATTGCTTCGGGGCGAGGGTATGCTTGTGTATCCACAGATACTGGGGTATGCTGCGTACCTGCGAAGTGTGCTCGTCCTGACCTGCAACCGCAGAGGCAGCACTCGACCGGCGAGCGGGCTGGAGGCCGTGACCAAATTGGAAGTCGTCGGATGGGTGGGCCATCGGATGAGGACTCAGATGCAGATGACTTGCGTGCTCACCCCGATGGCCCATCCACAAGCAAGTGTTGATGTTGGACAATTGTTTCATTTATTTTTTGAGTTTTGTTGTTTTTCTGGGGTTTTTTGGGGTTTTTTTTGTAATAACGAAAGGGTGAGATATCACCCTGAAATTACAGCCTTCTGATTGTATGGAGTATTGTATTTTCCTATTATTTATCCTTTTGATTGTTTATAATGTTGCTAGTTTCTTTGTTCATTTTTCTTTTTTCTTTTTGTTAAACCAAAAAGGGTGAGATGTCGCCCTGAAAACTCAGCTTCTGAGCTTGCTGACATGGTTTTCTAAAGACTTTCCCAGGACAGTAACTGTAAACATAGATATGTGTACATTCTTTCTGTTACACATCTTGTGATGGGCATCTCTCATGGCCAGTGCAGTGAGAAAGTGTTATCCTGACCATCCAATCCCTGGCCGTGGTCAGAAGCCTATAAATCCTGGGAGGAAAAATAAACTCTCTCTTCTTTTCACCACACCTCGACCTGTGTCCGTGTGATCTATTCATCTTCAGCGGCAACAGAGGAGCCCCATGCCTGAGCAGGTAGATGCCTGAGAGGAGGCTGTGACCCCATGGGAGGTCTGTGGAGAGAGGAGCACGCGTTGGAGCAGCCTGTCCTTGAAGGACTGCACCCTGTGGAAGAATGACCCACTCTGAAGTAGTCTGAGGAGGACTATTGTCCATGGGATGGAGCTGTGTTGGAGAAGTTTGCAGAGAATTGTCTCCTGTGGGAGGGACCCCACAGTGCAGCAGGGGAACAACTCCTCTTCCTGAGCAGCAGGAGAAACCACAGGTGATGAACTGACCATAACCCCCATTCCCTGTATTCTTGTGCCGCTGGGGTAGGAGGTACAGCAGGAAGGAGGGGAGGGAGGGGTGGGGGGGTATGGATGCTAACTGTGAAGCAGGCAGCATAGTGCCTGTGAAATTGCAGGCCGCATAACTTTCTCAGTCTTGCCTGGGAAAGTGGCCTGAGAATTCATAAGGAGGAATTAAAACAATCCTCAAAGATAGAAAACAGCCTTGCAGGTGCTGTTTGTCTGTTCCTTGTTTTCTTGCAAGAGAAGGTCGAGGGGTGGTGAACCCCACTGACCAATGATGGTGATGTGTTAGTTTACTAACCAATAAGAGTTTTCTTTTCTGTACTTTTCACGTATTGGTCTATAAAAAAGACCTGAGGTAATAAACAGAGAGAAATTCTCCAGTTCGACTCCACAAGAGAGTCTGTGTCATTCTTCTTGCCATTCCCAATAGACTGACAGGGGGGAGGTGTTTTTAAGGTCTTATTTTACTTCTCATTATCCTTCTCTGATTTTGTTAGCAATAAATTCAATGAATATCTCTATTTCTAGTCTGTTTTTCCCTTTATGGCATTTGATGAGTGATCTCGCTCTTGGACCTTATCTCAAACCATGAACCATTTGTTATATTTTCTCTCCCTTGTTCAGCTGTGGTTGTTACTGATAGAGTAGCTTTGGTGGGTACTTGGCATCCAGCCAGCATCAACCCACTACAATTGGTAAGGCTGTACCTTGAGTACTGCCTTCACTTTTGGGCCACTCACTTCAAAGAGGACACTGAGGTGCTGGAGCATGTCCAGAGAAGGGCAGCAAGGCTCATGAATGGTTTAGAGAACATGTCTTATGAGAAGCAGCTGAGGGAGCTCAGTTTGTTTAGTCTAGAGAAGAGGAGGCTAAGGGGAAGGACCGCATCACTCTCTACAACTACCTGAAAGGAGGTTGTAGTGAGGTAGGGGCTGGTATCTTCTGCCATGCCTGCAGTGAGAGAACAAGAGGAAATGGCCTTAAGCTTAGACAGAGGAAATTCAGGTTAGATATCAGATTTTTTTTTTTTTTTTTTTTTGCTTTTAGCGTAGTCTGGCATTGGAATAGGCTACTTACGGAAGTGGTAGAGTCACCATCCCTGGAGGTGTTTTAATGAGTGTTTGGATCTGGTGCTGGATGATGTGGTTTTGTCGCCCTGAAAACTCAGCTTTTGAGCTTGCTAACATAGTTTTCTAAGGACTTTCCCAGGACAGTAACTGTAAACATAGATATGTGTACATTCTTTCTGTTACACATCTTGTGATGGGCATCTCTCATGGCCAGTGCAGTGAGAAAGTGTTATCCTGACCATCCAAGCCCTGGCTGTGGTCAGAAGCCTATAAATCCTGGGAGGAAAAATAAACTTTCTCTTCTTTTCACCACACCTCGACCTGTGTCCGTGTGATCTATTTGTATTCAGTGGCAACATGGTTTAGGGGTTACAGTGGCAGTGCTGGATGGATAGTTGGACTAGATGATCTTCTAGGTCCCTTCCAACATTTATGATTCTATGATTCTGTGATCTTTCCTGATGATTCTATCATAACCCCCAAGATTTCATTCCAAAGTTATAATGGGGAGTCCATCCATTGGTAATTGGTATTGATAGTTTTTAAGTACATTTGGGGTGGGTTTTTTCCCCACCTCTTAACTATGTACGTCACTAAACTTGCTTACATTGAACTCAATATATTAAACTTCATATTTGTGTAAGTACTGTAGATTTTGTGCAGATCTTTGATCAGTTGCTATTTTTATTACACTGAAATATCTTAAATTTTGTTTGCGACACTATCTTGTTTGTTCTCTTTGATAAATTTTTATACTAAAATCAGTGTACATCTTATCTAAAGGTTGCAAAATACAGACAATATAAGTCACTTAACACTGTGCACAGTAATATCAAATTTCTTTTGCAGTGTTGTGTCTCAACTCTTCAGTTTATAGAATCATAGCATAAAAGAATATGCTGAGTTGGAAGGGACCCATCAGGATCACTGAGTCCAACTCTTAGCCCTATGCAGGATACCCCAAGAATCATACCATGTGCCTGAGTGCATTGTCCAAATGCTTCTTGAACTCTGTTAGTCTTGGTGCTGTGATCACTTCCCTGGGGACCCTGTTCCAGTGCCCAACCACCCTCTAGGTGAAAAACCTTTTTCTAATTTCAGACAGGTATTGAACACAACTACAAAAGATATAGTTGAAGTAAATGTAAACAAAAATTTGGTGGGTTCTGCGATGGCTTGTAACATAGGTGGCTACAATGCACATGCAGCAAACATTGTGACAGCTATCTACATTGCCTGTGGCCAGGTAGGTTTGTTTTACACCAACTCAGCTTTTCTTTCATTTGGAAATTCTTTAACAAAACAGGTGATTTTTTTGTTTTGTCCTTTCTTCCTGATCTAAAGGATGTTGCACAGAACAAGGGCAGCTCTCATTGCATCACTTTGATGGACTGAACTGGTTTCACCAATTAAGACCTGTACATCAGCTGCACAATGCCTTCTATAGAAATAGAAACTGTTGGCAGAGGCACCAACTTGCTTCCACAGAAGGCCTGTTTGCACGTGTCGTGGTTTTAAAGCAGTAACTAAAAAATCACTAGCAAACTTACTTATTACTTGCTGTGAGATATGGATTAGAACAAGAGCAAAACAGGTCTAAAACTTAAAAGGAATAAAGTAAGTTTATTAACAAAACTACAAGAATAAGAAAACCAGAATAAACTTCCATAAAACTCCTTTTTCTTTCACTACCTAACCATTTCCTTGTTTACATGACAACACAGAGACAAAAAAACTCTGGAACTTTGGTGTTTAAAATGGTCCCAATTCCTGCTAGAGTCTTTTCATCAGTCTTTGTAGAGAAACAGAAGTCTTCTTCTGCTAATCTATGGAGTTTCTTGCAAGAAAACTATTTCTGTTATAGCTTTCTATTTCTCTGATGCCAGCTGCCCAGAAATCTTGTCATCAGTTCACTCTTCCCATTTCACATCACTCTGAGGTGTGTATGGGTCAATGAGTCTAGGGATGTCATTTTAAGGATGAGTTATTCAAAGGCAAAAGTTCTCTTCATCTGTCTCTGTGAGCCTCTCTGGAAACAAGTTTTCTCTTTGCCTCTTAACGGCCCCAAATCTTCAACTATTACTTCTTCCTCCTCTGTTTCAGCACCTCACTGTATCACAATTACTCCACCTTTTGCTCAAAATCTACACTTTGAACACTCCATTCCTCCTGATATAGTCTGTCATGAATTAAAGGAGTTTTTTTCAGAACACTATTGTCTATCTCTATAGCTTTAAGAGAAAAATATTTCAGCTTAATTAAAGCATCTCCTTATTCTCTCTTCCCCATTGTCATGGAGTTACTTTACCTTTAAGAAAGTTTAAGTTGCTGGGATCTGCCTGGCGTCTTTTCTCCTGACCAATTATCGGTCATTGCTGAGAATTGACAGCAGTTTAGGCCATTGAAAAGTGGGATCAACTTGTGAACCCTACCTTAAAGTGTAAAACCAGAGCTCTCTTGGTTCTCTTTTGTTTCCTGGCTGGGAAGGGTGGCAGAGCTCCAGGCCTCCCGTTCCCTGCCCAGGCCATGCAGCCAGGCAGGGACTGGGCTGGGCCCAGCGTCTCCCGGCCGGGAGATGCGGGCCCTGCGGAAAAAGTTTTCTCCGGGCTCCGGCCGGGCCGGGCCGAGCCGATCTCTGGCTCGGCTGCAGGTTTTTTGCTGTAACTAAATTCAGAAAAGAAACTGCTGAGTGAAGAAGGAGAGAGGCTCTGGACCTGCAGCGGGCTGGGCGCGGCGCCTACACTCTCCAGAGCAGCCATGAGGAACTTTCCATCGCAGACGGCTCCAGCTCCTGCACCGGCCGAGGCCACAGAACTACCTACAACAGCCTGGGCAAGATTTTAACTCTTTCATTACCCAGATGAGACTTGCGGATTAATCTTTTTATCCAGAGAGAGAAAAAGAGAGTGATCAGCATGAAAAGAGACTTTATAAACTACCAGTGACAGGAAAGAAAAGAAGCTTCAGAAAAGGTAGAGAATTAAGAAGATGCTTTAATTAAGCTGAAATATCTTTCTGTTAAAACTATGGAAATGGACAATAAGGTCTTGAAAACACTCCTTTAATTCATGACAGTAAATAGGGAGGAATAGAGTGTTCAAAGTGTAAATTTTGAGTAAAAAAGTAGAGTAATTATGGTACAGTGAAGTGCTGGAAGATTTGAAGCCTTGAGAGGCAATGAGAAAACTGTTTTCTAGTGAAGCTCACAGAAACAGATGAAGAAGACTTTTTGCCTTTGAATAACTTATCCTTAAAAATCCCATCCCTAGACTTATGGCCCATACACACTTGAGAGTGATGTGAAAATGGGAGGAGTGGGCTCTAATAACAGCAGCTCTGGGCAGCTAACATTAGAGCAATGGAAAACTATAACAAAAATAGTTTTTCTTGTGAGAAACTCCATAAATTAACAGGAAGAAACTTCTGTTTCTCTATAAAGACTGGTGAAAAGACTGTAGCAAGAATTGGGACTGTTTTAACCATCAAAGTTCCAAAGGTTTTGTCTCTTTTGTCATGTGAACAAGGGAATAGTGGGTAGACAGGGGATGAAAAGGTTTTTTCTGGAAGTTTATTCTGGTGTTCTTATTGTAGTTTGTCAATAAACTTTCTTTCTTTTTCCCTTTTAAGTTTTATGCCTGTTTTGCTCTTGTTCTAATCCATATCTCACAGCAAGAAATAAGTAATTTTCTTAGTTATTGGTTTAAAACCACGACACCCATCTAAAACTTAACTCTTTTCTTTACTGTCTTTGATGGTTTTATGATGTCTTCTTCATGTTATCTTTCTCTCTCTCTTCCTTCTCTCTCTCTGGGAAAAAGGAGTAATCTGTAAGTCTCATCTAAGTAGTAAAAGAGTTAAAGTCTTGCTCAAGATGCAGATGTTCATGGTGTCAAGTTTCAGTTCAGCAGCAGAAACTGCAAACCGAGTCAGGCCGGCTGGCTCCATTTCTCCCTCCCCCCCCCCCCCCCCCGCAGCCTTGTCTGGCCTGGAGGGGGGGGGAAGAGGCCGAGACAGAGCCCTGTTGCCTCGTCAGAAGCCAGAAACCAAAGAGAACAAGAGAGCCCTGGCTTTACATCTTAAGGTGGTGTTCACAAGTTGATCTCACTTCTCAATGGTTAAAACCACCACCAATTCTCAGAAATTACCGATAATTGGTCAGAGGAAAAGACTCCCATCAGCCTTCAGCAGCTTCAACTCCCCTAGCTCCCAAAGCTATCTTAAAGGTAAAGTCACCCCATGACAGCAGGTATAACGCAGAAAGTTTAAAGCAATTTAGCTTCCTAAAATCAAAGCTCACTTTCATGCTGTGTTTGTTGTGTCTGAGTAATGTGTGAATGGGGCTTCTTGAAATTTCGTAGATTTAACATGAAAATTTTAGAATTATCTAATTGTTTTCATAAACCTAGTTTTAAAGGTCAAGATTTGTAATATGAGAGAGACTTAAGGCTAATTCATTGGATAGATAATTTTGAAAGACTAAAATTAAGCATAAACTTAGATTGCATATTTTTCTCTTCAGATGTTAGGGGCCCAGGGTGCAAACCAAGATAACCCTGGTGAAAATGTACGTTAATTTGCTAAAATTGTATGTGCTACAGTGGTGGCAGGGAAATTATCACTAATGGCAGCTCTTGCAGTTAGGCATCTAGTCAAAAGCCACGATTCACAGCAAGTAAATGCAAAAATTAAGATCTTTCTCTGCAGTTCTGCCCTCCTTCCAAGTACACAAGACTCAATAATTGCATGAATAATTGTACCATAATAGCAGTGTATAATTTTAACTGTCTAATATAGTTATTTTATTGTTTTTCTTAGGCAAAAAATAAATCTACAAGATCTTTGTGGAACCTGCACTGAGAAGGCAGCTTGGATACTAAAGAAGCTTAAAAATGAAGAATTGTTCTAGCAATTGATCAGGTGCATGGGCCCAGGGAGACAACCTGATGTTTAGAATGTAAATCACTTTCAATTCAACTATTTCTGTGGAAGATAAACTGAGTGATCAATGGACTTGTGTGAAAATACTGAGAGGAATGACGGACTTGTCTTTACAAATAAGCTGTGGGTCTGCTGGTAAATAAAACTAGCACTGAGAGATAAAAGAAACAATTGGAAAGATTCCACTGATTGATGAACAGAAAAAAGATATTTGCCTTTATAAACAAACTGTATGTTTGCTGATAAATGAAATTGGATATTGAAAGATGAGACAATGAGGAAACACCATAAATTCCATAAGAATTAAAAATTAAGAAGGAGGGTTATACATTAGAGGGGAATCTTAGGTATCAGGTGTTCCTGGAAATCTGTACCTATCAAGTACCTCAGCCAATGGGGAAAGAGAGAGGGAAATGTGGCCGGGAAATTAAGATAAAAAGGAGGCTGCGTCCTCCAAAAATTTGAGAGACCCCAGGGGAATGCATCATGGCCTCTCCCTTTATTCGAATAAAATAAAAGGACTGCTCTGTCTCCTTTCTGGACATAAACCTCTGGTGTTTGTGGATTAATTTTCCTGATAGAACCAATATGATTTTGCAGAAGCCATTTATTGTTTACATTACACACTTATTTATACATTCCAAAACTACTGTTCACACGATCACACATTTTTTCTTTGGTGCCCCTATCCTGTCCATGCGCTCTGCACGCACCCCTCAGGTTTTGTGATTGGTTACAGTCCAGGTGTTCAACCGCCCTCTGTTATCTAGCTCTTGTGGTCTTGTTTTCTTGCTTTTCAGCCTCTTCTTTCTTATTTTTGAACATCTTATGTCTCAACAACCTTGAGAAATTCCAGAGGGTTTGATAAGAAACTCTAAATACAGTTTGGCTGGAGCACATCATGGCCCAAGCTGTTCAGATACATTGCTACAAGTTGCATATGCTTATATACTATTCTAGGAAGGCTAGTAATTTTTTTAATACAATGATTGGATTAAACATCATACAAACATACAAACTTATACATTTTTGCAATATTTCTACTTGATTCAATCTTCTTCTCTGTCGCCAGACTGATTCAATCCTCTTGGAATCTTTAAAGCTCTGTTTTTGCCAAGACATCCTGATTATCAAATCTCTTATGCTAATCAGGTCCAAAGTACTTTCTGACTTTGCCATATGCAAGCATGAAGAGGTATTACATGCTGGATACGTTATAATAGCATGTAAATATCATTAGTGTTTATCTTCCTGAAGTATTGCTGTTAATAACTACCATTTTATTTTAAGGAAAGTTAGAACTACTTTGTTTCTGTGTTTGTTCAGTGATCTTATTTAAAGTAACACTGTGCTAGCAATAAATATTGGTTGTGTTCATTTTGGTGTATTTAACTGACATTGTCTTGTAAAATTAGCACTCATTACTAAATTCTGTACATTCTGGTACAGCACTAAAATTTCAACTTCAGTAAAACAATGGAAAACACTGGCTTTGTGACATTTTAAGCTTACTTTACAGCTTAGTGTAATAACAAAATAAGAGGGTTAAGGAAAATGTGACTTGGATATAGTACTAAATGTAGTGGGGATATCATACCAGAACCTCTCACCTTGTTTGCAGAAGCCTGTACACGTTTATATACCTCCAAGCTGAATTATGCAGTTTGCCCAAATGGGAGAACTAATTTGCGTCAACATTAGCAATACTCTCTATTGAGACCTATTTCGGTATTTATCCTATCTTCCAGAAATCTATTGACTCATACTTTAGGTAGTTTCTAACGAAAGTTTCAAAGGTATGTTTTTATCTGTTAACTTGCTACTTGAATTTTAAGCACTGATTTCACCAGGGAAATATAATTTTATCAAAATACACTGTACTGCATATTCTTGCAAGACAAGTTATACTGGAAGAATAAAAGAACCTGTTAGTACCACATCAAAAACTCTTTGAAGTTCTTATCACAACTTTTAATATCATAGTGCATGTTAGCAGTGAAGTGGTTAAGCTTTTAGTCAGTATCCCACTACCAGTCCTGAAACCTATAAAAAACTTGGAGCTGTAATCCAGGCTAGAGATTCACTAGGCCATGACTGTTCATTTTCTGTAAAAGGTCAAAAGAACAGATCCGACTTCCCCCCCATCCTCTATTTTTCCTCTTCTTCTCACTTGAATTTCAAGGTCTATGTTTGATGTTGGTTATGTTCATTAGTCTGTAATCTGACATAAAATGCAGTCTGCATTCTTTGTGTTTCCTCAGTGCTACAGATTTTATACCAGAACTGGAGGTTACTATTTCATATGTGTTAGAAAGTTTAGGGAATGGAAGGATTCTTATTTCCCTACATACAATACAGTAGCGTATTTCAATACCACTGCAAAATTTGTGTAGCAAGACTTTCAGTAGAAATAGTCCTGTTTGTTTTGAGTCCTTGGCAAAACCAAAGCAGCTGTCTGGAATCAAGTTTTTAGAGCTGCAGGAACCTAAATGCTATAGTATTACTGTCCTGGTTTAGGGCAAAATTGAGAGAAAACCTCCAATGCCCCACCCCCCCCCCCAGCAAGCAAACCCACGTGGCCCCTTTCTCCCACCCCCCAACTGGTTCGGGAAGAGATTTCTCTGAGACAAGTGGGAAAACCCTGTTTATTTAACAGGCAAAGCACTACCCAGCACAAGAATGAACAATATCAAATCACAAAACCTCTCGTCGCACTGAAGAGATTACAAAATTCAGAGGGTCTCTTTCCTGTGGATGTTCGCTCTGTTATCAATCCCTCCGGTGCTGAAAAATGCCACTGCCCAGACTAGGCTCCCGGTAGTCCACGGGTACAAGCTCCCGGTGCTGCCCCGAGTCCCCAGTCCAGAGCAGGTTCGATTCGTTCCAAGAAAAGGGAAAGAAAACAGTCCAGGAAGATCATTCTGCTTCTGCTAGCTGGAAAGCCAAGGCGATCTGTCTCTTGTTGTCTGTCTGTGCTGTAGTCAAAACCCCGTCCCTGGATGCAGGGGGAGCAAGTACAGCCTCTGATAACAGACTCGGTGCTTCTTCTCCACTCACTTTTACTCTTAGATGAAGTTTTAAGGATACAAAACATGTCTGGGTTAGGTGGACGAATGGGGATGCAATTTAACATCATAATCAACCCAGGACATTCCACCCCTTATCCCCATATCATCAACTTACTGTCAAAACCAACATATTCCAACTCTGCACACACATACATACTCACATAAAAACTTCCCCCCTATTCCACCCAAAAAAAAAAAATATGCAAGCAATATATCCATCATGCCCCTGTCACGTCCCACACCAAGCTACTGAATCCAGGCCCCACACTGGAGAGCTGCAGGATTCCCCACTCTCTCATTTTACTCACTCAAAACACCATCTTTCACTTGCTCATACCTTCAACACTTAGACATTTCCTTCTATTTCATATCTGCGTGGTTTAATGTACAGACGATGGCAGTAACCTTTTACCCAATGATCAGGTCTCCTTGAGGTACACATCATGTTGTTCCATCTCTCTGCATTATCCACCATGTGCAACCTGGTCCTTGAGCAAAGAGAACCCCACGAATGGGTTTGTCTGTACTCGCGGTAGAATTGACCCAAACCATCCTCCCTATCAGACCTGTGACATGTACCACTGGGACTTTGTCTCCATCTACTACATGCAAGGACTCAGATTGGGCAGGACCTGCTCGGTTGGTGGAACCTCTGGTGTTGACTAACCAGGTGGCCTTTGCTAGATGTTGCTCCCAGTTTTTAAAAGATCCTCCACCCAGTGCCTTTAAGGTGGTTTTTAACAGTCCATTGTACCTCTCCACTTTCCCAGCTGCTGGTGCATGGTAAGGGATATGGTACACCCACTCAATGCCATGTTCCCTAGCCCAGGTGTTTATAAGGTTGTTCTTGAAATGAGTCCCATTGTCTGACTCAATCCTCAAGGGTACCATGCCTCCAAAGGACTTGCTTTTCAAGCCCCAGGATGGTGTTACGGGCTGTAGCATGAGTCACAGGGTAGGTTTCCAACCATCCAGTGGTGGCTTCTACCATCGTGAGCACATAGCGCTTGCCTTGGCAGGTTTGGGGCAGTGTGATGTAGTCAATCTTCCACGCCTCCCCATACTTGTATCTGGACCACCGCCCACCGTACCAGAGGGGCTTCAACCGCGTGGCCTGTTTGATCGCAGCACACATCTTAAAGTCATGAATAACCTGAGAAATGCTGTCCATAGTTAGATCCACCCCTTGGTCTTGTGCCCACTTATAGGTGGCATCTCTACCCTGATGACCTGAGGCATCATGAGCCCATCGGGCTAGGAACAACTCTCCCTTATGTTCCCAATCCAAATCTATTTTTGACACTTGTATCTTTGCAGCCTGATCTACCTGCTTATTATTTTGGTGTTCCTCATTAGCTCTATTCTTGGGGACATGGGCATCTACGTGGTGGACTTTCACTGGTAGTCTCCCTACCCTGGTAGCAATATCTTTCCACTCATCAGCGGCCCAAATTGGTTTTCCTCTACGCTGCCAATTAGCCTCTTTCCACCTCTCCAACCATCCCCACAGAGCATTGGCTACCATCCATGAATCCGTGTAGAGGTAGAGCTTTGGCCACCTCTCTCTTTTAGCAATATCCAAAGCCAGCTGAACAGCTTTGAGTTCCACAAGTTGACTTGATCCACCTTCTCCTTCAGTGGCCTCTGCAACCTGTTGTGTGGGGCTCCATATGGCTGCTTTCCACTTCCGGTTCATCCCTATGATGCGACAGGAACCATCAGTAAAAAGAGCGTAGTGTGTTTCTTCTGCTGGCAACTGGTTATATGGTGGGGCTTCTTCAGCCCTTGTCACTTCCTCTTGTTCTTCATCTGTGAGACCAAAATTTTCACCTTCAGGCCAGTTTGTAATTATTTCCAAAATCCCAGGCCAATTCAGTTTACCAATACAGATACGTTGTGTGATAAGAGCAATCCACTTGCTCCATGTGGCACTGGTGGCATGGTGGGTGGAGGGAACCTTTCCTTCGAACATCCATCCTAGCACCGGTAGTCGGGGTGCCAGGAGGAGTTGTGCTTCAGTGCCAATCACCTCTGAGGCAGCTTGGACTCCTTCATAGGCTGCTAAAATTTCTTTTTCTGTTGGGGTGTAATTGGCTTCAGACCCTCTGTAGCTTCGACTCCAAAATCCTAATGGTCGGCCTCGAGTCTCACCAGGCACCTTCTGCCAAAGGCTCCAGGACAGACCATGGCTCCCGGCTGCAGAGTAGAGCACGTTCTTCACATCTGGTCCTGTCCTGACTGGGCCAAGGGCTACTGCATGAGAGATCTCTTGCTTGATCTGGGCAAAGGCTTGTTGATGCTTGGGGCCCCAATGGAAATTATTCTTCTTCCGGGTGACCAAGTAAAAAGGGCTCACAACATGCCTGTACTCAGGAATATGTATTCTCCAAAACCCTATGGCACCTGAGAAAGCTTGTGTTTCCTTCTTATTGGTTGGTGGAGATGTTGCTGTGATCTTGTTGATGATATCAGTAGGAATCTGACGCCATCCATCTTGCCACTTTACCTCCAGGAACTGGATCTCACGAGCTGGTCCCTTAACTTGGCTCTTCTTGATGGCAAAACCAGCTTCCAGGAGGATCTGGATGATTTTCTCTCCTTTCTCAAACACTTCTGCTGCTGTGTTCCCCCACACAATGATGTCATCTATGTACTGCAGATGTTCTGGAGCCTCACCCCTTTCCAGGGCAGCCTGGATCAATCCATGGCAGATGGTGGGGCTGTGCTTCCACCCCTGGAGCAGTCGGTTCCAAGTGTACTGCACTCCCCTCCACGTGAAGGCAAACTGAGGCCTGCATTCTGCTGCCAGGGGAATGGAGAAAAATGCATTGGCAGTGTCAATAGTGGCATACCACTTTGCTGCCTTGGACTCCAGCTCATACTGGAGCCCCAGCATGTCCGGCACAGCAGCCCTCAGCTGTGGAGTCACTTCATGTCACTCTATTAGGAACGGCGAGATGAACGACACAGACTCTCTAGGAGTTGATCAGGAGAATTTCTCTCGGTTTATTGCTTTAGACCTTTTTTATAGACCGATACGTGAAAAGTACAGAAAAGAAACTCTTGTTGGTTAGTAAACTAACACATCACCATCATTGGTCAGTGGGGCTCACCACCCCTCGACCTTCTCTTGCAAGAAAACAAGGAACAGACAAACAGCACCTGCAAGGCTCTTTTCTATCTCTGAGGATTGTTTTAATTCCTCCTTATGAATTCCCAGGCCACTTTCTCAGGCAAGACTGAGAATGCTATGTGGCCTGCAGTTTCACATGCTCTCTGTTTCAGAGTTAGCATCCATACTTCATTCAATGCACGATAGTCCACAGTCAATCTCCATTCTCTGACAGACTTGCGCACAGGCCAAATGGGGCTGTTGAAGGGTGAATGGGTTTTGCTGACCACCCCTTGCCTCTCTAGTTCTTGGATCATCTTGTGGATGGTGATCAGAGCATTTTGATTTGTCGGATACTGCTGGCGGTGCACAGTCGAGGTGGCAATTGGTACTTGCTGTTCTTCCACTTTCAGGAGTCCTACTGCAGATGGGTTCTCTGATAGTCCAGGCAAGGTGTTCCATTGCTTAATGTCCTCTGCCTCCACAGCAGCTATTCCAAAAGCCCACCTGAGTCCTTTTGGGTCTTTGTAATAGCCATTCTGAAGGAAGTCTATGCCCAGAATACACGGGGCCTCTGGGCCAGTCACAATGGGGTGTTACTGCCACTCTTTCCCAGTCAGGCTCACCTCGGCTTGCAACAGAGTCAATTGCTGCGATCCCCCCGTCACCCCATCAATGCAAACAGGTTCTGCCCCCACATGTCCTGCTGGCGTTAGGGTACACTGTGCACCAGTATCAACTAAAGCTTTGTATTTTTGTGGCTATGATGTGATAGGCCATCGGGTCCACACCGTCTAAAAGACACGGTTTTCCTGTGCCTCTTCCTGGCTAGAGGCAGAGCCCCTCTAGCACTAGTCATCTTCTCCTCCCTGAGCATACATGCTACAGGTTCCTTCAAGGGGATCATCCTCTTTTCTGTAATATCTGGCAGTTTGGTTGAGGCTACCTTCACTTTAGTGGAACCTTTCTGGTTAATATTTCCCTCCCTGAGTTGATGCGCTCGTGCTGCCATGGCAGAAGTGGGTTTCCCATCTCACTTTCCCATGTCTTCCCCATGGTCACGTAGAAAGAACCACAGCTCAGCTCGTGGGGTGTACCCTCTCTCTCTAGCTGGGGAACGTTTGGCTTGGAGTTTTGGGCTTGTGACTCACACTGGTGCCATATGGGAACTGCTCTTCCTCATCTCTTCCCTCATTTCCCTCATCTCCTCTTTGATTTCCTTAATCACAGCAGAAATCTTAGCCTGCTGCGGGCCATGGACCATACTCTCAAAATTTCTAAGCCTGGTGGCGACAGAACTCACTGTCTCTCTGTTGTTATCAGCGTTAATCATTGCAATAAAGGTGATGTATTCACATGGTCTTAGATTTGCCAGACTCCACAACATCTGCCCAGTGCACCTGACTTTGTCGGGGTCATTATCATGTTGTCCACCCCTCCCAAAAAGGACCTCTAATACCACCACTTCTCTCAGCTGTTGGATCCCTTCCTCAACAGTTTTCCAGCCCCTTCTATAATAGTGCTCTTCCATTCTCTCTCTGTGGACAAACCTCTCTCTTACACTCATCAAAAGCCGCTCCCAGAGGGAAAGGGGCCCTGGCTCCCTGACGAATATCTGATTCACACCTGAGCCCTGGGTCAAGGGTCCCACATTCCTTGCCTCACCACCATCCAGCTGCATGCCTGTACCCATAAGGTCCCAGACCCGAAGTAACCAGGTCGTATAAGCCTCATGCCCCCGCTTCACAATGTCTTTTTGAAGAATATGGAGACAGTCATATGTCAGGGACTCTGTAACTATTTCAACCTCTGGCTCCCCTTGCGGGTTGTGAGGGCCCTCTTTTCTTATCCTTATCAACAAGGTGCTGTGATTTCATCTTAGACTTCCTCGTTGCCACAGGGGCAACTGCTGCTGGCTGTGACTGCCCTTGTGGTTCCGCTGGAACCTGGATGGTTGTAACGTCTGTGGTTTTCACTGCTGCACCATCAGACTCTCCCTCTTCGAGGCAGGGGGAGAATTTCCCAACAGCTGAGGAAATGTACTCTTGCTTCTGGCTCATCTCACGCATCTCCCTCACCAGAATCCCCACCCACTCTGGGTGGTTCATTTCTGAGGTGGGCTGTGGGACAGGGTCAGGCTCTGAGGAAGCACCCCTAGTCTCTGGGGCTGTGCCAGGTTCTGGGGCAGCATCCCCAGTCTCTGGGGTAGGTGTCAGGGTGCTTATCCCAGTCAATTTCCCTTTGTTTCTGAATGCTAAGTAGAACAGGCCTATCAGCAACACCAGCCACTGTATGATGTCATTAGCATTCAGAGAAGATTTTAACCCTTCGAAAACTGGTGGGGTAGGCCCAAGGAACTGGTTGAAAGTTTGGGAGAAAATTTCTCCAGCTGTCATTTTCTCCCAGAAGGTACCATTATTAAAGTAACCCCAAAACCATCCAGTTAGTGTGTGATAGCTTTGAATCCATGGGCTCACCCTCCAGAGGAAGCTAAACATCCATGAATTCCTCACCTTATCAACCCACAAAACAAAATGGATAATAACCACAGTAGCCTTAGTTATAGGACCCATATTTAGGTAAGGTGCAACAAATGGGAGAAATATAGCTGTGACCACATGCCACCTGAACCTGGATAAGCTAAACAACATGGTTCTACCTAACAAGTTTTCTAAATCCAGCACACAAATGTTATAAATGCAAAGGCAAATTTAGGTTAAATAAAAGAACAGTTTATTATAAAACAATTTTTATAATAAAAATAAACAACGA
The DNA here is from genome assembly GCF_049639895.1 of Pseudopodoces humilis. NCBI lineage: Eukaryota > Metazoa > Chordata > Aves > Passeriformes > Paridae > Pseudopodoces > Pseudopodoces humilis. The sequence continues at coordinate 6,553,163 of NC_142211.1, read as the reverse complement.
GGAAAAACCACAATAAAATAAACAGCGCAGCGCTGGGTGGACAGGGGTCTATACCCAAAGGTATAGGTGTTCCCAAATCCACGCTCGAGGGTTCTCTGGCCTGGGTTTTTATAGGGATTTTGTGTCCTGAGGCCAAATTCCAGGCAGGCACCATTCACCAAGGGTCCTTGATTGTTGGATGAATTGATTTCCTGGCGTTGGAGAATAGAGTCAAATAGATGTCCGGGCAGAGTCTCCTCATATGTAAAGAAGTTCTGAGTGTTCCTTGATTTCATTTTGGTTCAGGCCATCTGGATGGGGTGGTTGGATCCGGGTTGGAGCTGATGGATATCTCGGCTGGACTTTTCCCTTTGTCAGCCTGATTGCTTCCCCAACAGTGGCCTGCAAGGCGGAGTGTTCAGGTCCGGCGATGAGTATCTCGTCCGAGCTCGTTCCTTTGTCAGCCTGATGGCCCGTGTCCTGCTCATTCTTTTCGGTTGATGGGCGCCGGCTAGGATTGTTATCTCTCGAATGGGAATTCGCGACTAGATCTGGGGAAGGACTTGTTGGCCACACTGTATTTTATATTTTATATTATTATAGCTACAAATATATTTATTTAGACCTCTACGAATTTTTATTCATAAGTTCATTTATCACAGTCCCCCGCCTAATAATCCATCACATTAAAAATTTGTGTTATTTTATCCAATTCTACGGGGGAAGGACTATAATTTTCAATCACATTCATTTTCCTCCCAGTCCGTTAGCGAATTCCCACAATATTCTTGTGACAGGTTATGTTTATTTTCAAAATTCTTTAAAGCCTTCATTGTGTTTTTGTTTTCCTTTTCCTCCTCTAATTTCATTAGTTTAGAGAGGGAAGTAGGTTTCCCTTGTGCCTTCTCAGGATCGATTGGAAGGGTGGCAATCTGCATTCCTTGCACAACAGAGTGAATTAGTCTGATGAAGCAAGGAATTAAGCAGGGAAGGAAAATGATTCCGGCAGTTGAACAAACTATGAAGAATACTAGCTTCTTCCACCAAGCCCCTTGCCCGAATATTTGGTCCCACCAGGAGGCTTGTAGGATTGAATTCCATTTTTGGACTGGTACATGCGCTACTTTCTTTATTTCAGCAGCCAATCCTTTTATTGTTTCCCCGTAATCATCTATTTCCATACAACACTCGGATTCGTTGTATCTGCCACACACTCCTCCCTCCTCGGCTAGCAGATAATCGAGAGCTAATCTGTTTTGATACACAAAAGCTCTCATTTGTGAATGTTGTTTTGCTAGGAGTTCCAGGGCTTCTGAAGTGTGGTTGGAAACTACCTCTACCACCGCTTGCAACCTGATAAGTCTGTTGAGGAGATAAATGGGGGTTCTGTAACCCCAGCTGCCATCATTTGCCCAAGTAGCGGGCCCATAATATTGAATGATTCTTTCGGCAGGCCATTCTTCCTCGTTCCACTTCTGGTTGCCTCCCGCCATTGGTAGTTCCCGTTTTAATTCCCTCCTTTGTCTGTTTAATGTCTCAAAGAGAGGGGCTCACAATGATTTACTCTCTGTTTTGGGTAGAGTAAAGAAAAAGGGCCGAATTATTCCAAGTGTGCAGGATCCTTTCCACCTTCTAGGTAGCTCGCTGTATGCCTTTTTTCCACATATCCAATATATGCCATCAGGAGCTTCCCAACCCTTGTTCAACTTTGCCGGATCATCCCAATATTCTTTCAGGCCTATTAGCGCATGGAAGGGATTGGCCCCAGAGTTTTTGTACCAGCAAAGTCCAATTATTTCCATCCATTCACAGTTATTATCCCGGGAGCGACTCCAATAGCCCGGGGGTGGTTCAGGTTGCCAAACTTTTGTTTTGCTGTCAGAATTCACCGTGAGAGTGTTTATACACGGGGTATAGCCTACTAAATCGGTGAATTCTTTCCCTTCTCTGCTAATGCAGAAGGTCCCAATTATTCTTTGATCTATTACCCACCCCTCGGGTCTTCGTGTAGTTTTGGATAATTTTAAGAGTTGCTCTGGGGTGAGTCCTTCTCCCTTCCATGGCCACCTTTCGGCTGATTTCAAACCACCACATATCCAGCAATTCGATAGACCTAATTCTGTGGCAATCTCTTGTATTAGGTCTATGAATAGGTTTTGGTTAGGGCTTGGTAATCCCCAATTACTGTATTGTTTTTCTAATTGTTCATAATGTTCACTGAGAGAGTTAAGTCTCTCTTGCTCCAGCCTCTTTCTTCGATTCTCTATTTCTTGTCTTTTTAATTCTAAGGTTAGTTGTTTTATTTTGCTTTCTGGATCTAACCCTTCCTCATCTCTAGAAAAACAGAATACCTGGTCAAATTGCAAACACACCCGATCATCATTACTTTTTAACAAATCCAGAATTATGGGTTCATTGTTAAAGGAGGCTTTTTCTTCATGTTTCAAATTTTTACCCTCCCAATACAATTTTTCACCTATAGTACACGTTTTCAAGTTTGCTTTATTATAACATAAAGGATTGATTTTGTAATATGCTATAAATGTGGATTGCCTTTTTCCTCCGATCCAGACGGTTTTATTACATTGACTGCAAATTGAGATCGGAGGAACTCCCCCCACTTCCCTCCTGTACCTGAAGTGGGTTGTCTTGGTCTTTTGTCTTTTAGGAGTTTGAAACTGTCTGTCCTTAAAACTTGCCCCTGGGCGGAAACACCAGACCTCCCCCTTTAAGTTACACAGATTATACTGAGTGCCATTGGACAAACATAACCCCTTTCGCAGTTCCGGAGGTCAGTCAATCATTCGTTCGGTTCCTGTGGCAGTCCGACACTGCTCACACTTCCCCAGGGGACGCTCCCCCGGAGGTGCCTCGGGACTCATTCCCTCGGCCAAGCACATGGCTAGATTCAGGACTGTCAGGATTCCCCACAATTGCATCCCTCTGCCTTGCCCTTCGCCCGTATAGGAACATACGGCGGGGATTACCATCTTCTCAGCAGCAAGGACTGTCTTCAGGGGCCCTTGTAGTCCTTATGGCGTACCTTCTCTTGAAAGCAGCCCACCGAGACGCTTTGATCGTATCTGTCCTACGCGGTACTTTAATTGTTTTTCGACACTCAATTACTAAAGCCTCTGCTTTAGAATCTAGCTTGCTTCTCAACCCTTTTTGGAAAAATAGGAACCACTCAGGAGAGTCTAGTTCCAAAAACCCCGCCCAGGTGGCAAGTGTTAGAAAACGGCCAGTTTCCTCCTGTTCCTTTTCTAGACACTTTGTACACAATCCTTTGGGTTTGTATCCCCCCAAACAGTGGGCCACCCAAATCTGTTTACAATAAGCACACTTGAAATGGATAAATGGAAAACAATAACAATCAGGATTAATGCAACTTATCTGCCCGTCACTTGTCATTTGTGATGACGCCGGAGTTTAATTTTCAGTTCTCCAGGAGGGGTGGTGACTTTCCGCTCGGAGGAATTGTAATCCGTTACTTTTTTTACCCGAGATGAGTGTGTCCAACCCCTTTCTGCAGTCCGGACCGCGGTATCTGTGGTCAGTAGGACGAGAAATGGTCCTTCCCAGTGGGGGCTGAGGGGGAGCTCCTTCCACGCTTTGATCAGAACTTTATCCCCAGGCAGTATTTGGTGTATTGGAAATCCCAGTGTTGTGCTTTGGGGAATCAGTCCTCTTTTCCGCAGATCCTGTAAATTTTTGTTTATAGAAATGAGATAGGGTTGTATCTGTACATCCTCCACCTGAGGGTGTGCCACCAGCATTCCATGCTTGTACGGCATCCCATACAACATTTCAAAAGGGGACAGACCTGTCTCAGAGTGTGGCATAGTTCTTATATTCAGTAATGCAAGGGGGAGACATTTAATCCAGGACATTTTTGTTTCAATTATAAGTTTAGATAGCTGGGATTTTAATGTTTGATTCATCCTTTCCACCTGTCCTGAACTCTGAGGATGCCAAGGGGTGTGATATTGCCATCTGATGCCTAGGGCTTCTGATATTTGTTTGATAATTTTTGATGTAAAATGTGTTCCTTGGTCTGAATCGATATAATCTACTATCCCATATCTGGGAATGATTTCCTCTAATAAAATTTTTGACACCGTTTGGGCTGTTGCCCTTGCTCTGGGAAAGGCTTCTACCCAATGTGTTAATTTATCTACTATCACTAATAAGAATTTATATCTACCGATTTTTGGTAGCTCGGTGAAATCCACCTGGATTCTTTCAAATGGCCTGTATGAGAGAGGGCGACCTCCCCAGGCTGTTTGCTTAAATTTTGATCGGTTTACTTTTTGGCATATCACACATCCTTGCACCTCCTGTTTGGCGAGTTCAAAGATTCCTTTTCACCCGAAAAATTTTAGAAACTGTTCAGCTAATGCCCGAGTTCCCCAATGAGTCTGTTTGTGTAATCTTTGCAGTATCCCCCTTGCCATCCCTTTTGGAATTAATTCTCTCCCATCAGGCAACCACCATTTTCCCCTCTCAAAGGTTCCTCCTACCTTTCTGAATTCTTCTATCTCCCTTTCTGAAGGGAGCATGGGGATTTTTGGTGACTCCTCCGGGGTTATTTTGGGAGTACTTACGGTTAACAAAGCCGCTCGCTTTGCCTCTTTGTCTGCCAGGTTGTTACCTCGGGTGTGGAACTGCCATCCTGTCTGGTGTCCTTTTACATGGACAACCGATATTTCCTTTGGTTCTCTGACAGCCTCTAGAATTTGTCGAATGATTTCCCCGTGGATCAATCCTTTTCCCTTCGTATTTATCAAACCTCTTTCTTCCCATATTTTCCCAAAGGTATGTACTACTCCAAATGCATATCGTGAGTCTGTATAAATGGTCCCCCTTTTTCCTTTCAATCCCTGGAGGGCTTTTAGGAGAGCATAGAGCTCGCAAGCTTGTGCAGACCAACTTGCTTTCAGGGGACCCGATTCTACAATTTCTCCTGATATGCCATTTATTATTGCATACCCCGACTTTCTTTTTCCTTCAACAACTTTCGAGGAACCATCTATAAACCACTTTTCTCCCCCTTCTAACTCTTGATCTTCTAAATCTGGTCTAACTTTAGTTTGCAATTCCACAGTTTCAATGCAGTCATGTAGCAGTTTTTCTGTTGGTTCCCCAAACAAGAACTGCGCAGGATTCTGCGCAGTAGTCGTTTTTAACTCTAGACCCGGCGAGCTGATTAAAATGGCTTCATATTTCAGAAGCCTCGAATCTGTCAACCATTTTTCTGCTTTTTGTTGTAAGATATTTCTTACATCATGTGGGGTGTAGACTATCAAGGAAGCTCCAAAAGTTATCTTTTTAGCTTCCCCTACCAACAAAGCTACTGCCACAATTGCTTGCAAACAAGTAGGCCAGCCCCGACTAACCAGATCTAAAATTTTCGAGAGAAACCCTATGGGCTTCTTCTTTTCTGCCCATTCTTGGGTCAGAACTCCTTGTGCTGTTTGCCCACTTACATCCACAAACAGCTGAAATTCTTTATTGGTATCTGGTAAAGTTAGTACAGGAGCGGTTATAAGGGCATTTTTTAATTCTTGAAAATTAATCTCATCTAGTTCAGTCCACTTCAATCTGTCAGTGTTCAGTCTTTCATACAAAAATCTTACCTTTTCACTAAAACCTTCAATCCATTGTCTGCAATATCCCAAGAGCCCTAAAAATTGTCTAATTTGTCTTTTTGTTTTTGGTGCAGGGAGTGCAAGGATCCCTGCCACCCTCTCAGGGTCTAATTTCTTTTTCCCCTGAGATATCCAATGTCCAAGATATTTAACTTCAGGCTCTGTGAATTGCAGTTTGGATTTAGATACTTTCAACCCCTTTTGTCCCAAAAAATTTAACAAGGCAATCGTGCTTCTTTTCACATTTTCTTCAGTTGTCCCAGCTATCAACAGGTCATCAACATACTGCAGAAGTTTCGTCCCATCCTCAGGAACGAATTGCGTTAGCAGTTGTTCCAAAGCCTGTCCGAAAAGGTTCGGAGATTCTACAAACCCCTGAGGGAGGACCGTCCATCTTAGTTGTTGCTTTCGGTTTGTGTCTGGGTCCTCCCACTGGAAAGCGAAATAATTCCTACTCTTTTCATCTAAAGGGCAAGTCCAAAAAGCATCCTTTAAGTCGATTACACTATACCATACATCCTCAGGTGAGAGCCTGTTCAATAAAGTGTAAGGATTGGCCACCACCGGGAATCTGGTTCGGGTTCTAGCATTTACAGCTCTGAGGTCCTGAACCAACCGGAAACTGCCATCTGTTTTCCTTACAGCCAGGATGGGGGTGTTATGCTGAGACATGCAGGGTTCGAGGGTACCCCCTTTAAGGAGGTCGTCAATTACTTGTTTCAAACCCCTCATCCCTTCCTTCGGGATGGGGTATTGTTTGACCCTTATAGGGTCTTCAGGGTCCTCGATTTCTATTTAAATGGGCTTGATATCCAATTTCCCTACTTCCCCTTTTGAGTGCCACACTCTGGGGTTAATTTCTTCTTCGTCCTTGGGAGTCAGTTTGAATATTTTCACTACTAATTCAGAGTTTTTAACAACGATATTAATTCCTAATGCAACAATCATGTCTCTTCCTAACAAATTATAATCTGCTTCTTCTACAAGCAATAAATTTCCTAAACAAATTTTATTTTCCCATTCTATTTCCACATCTTTTATTACTGATACTTTGAAAGGATCTCCCTTGGCTCCAATTACAAAAACCTTTTCCCTGCTCGCCACACACCCCTCTGGTAATTTCTGCAGAGTACTTCTCTCTGCTCCAGTGTCCACTAGAAAGCTTACCTCCTGCCGCTGGGGACTCACTTTTAATTTTATCAAGGGCTCCTTGGATGTTCCGGTCCCCAAATTAAAGAGCCCCCGACATCCCTAATCCTCTTGAAAAACTTTTTCATCTTTTATTCTTTGCCTACAGTCCCGCTGAATGTGTCCTACCTTCTTGCAGTAGTAACATTTGGGGAGCTCTTTCCGTGGGGTAGGGGCTGCCTTGTGAGGGCCTCTCTGTTTTCTAGGTAGTGTTTTAAACTTACCTTGTGTTTGTTCTTGCTTTTCGACTTCTTTGACTGCAGCTACCAATACCTTAGCTTGCAGCCTTTGTTTTTCATCCTCTCTTCTCATATATATCTTTTGAGCTTCCCTCAGAAGCTCCTGGAGGCTTTTATCCTGCCACCCGTCAATTTTTTCCAATTTCCTCCTAATGTCCTCCCAGGATTTGGCCACAAATTGTGTTTTGAGCAAGACCTCCCCCATGGGAGAGTTCGGGTCAGTTCCAGAGTAGATCTGAAAACTTCGCCGCAATCTCTCTATCCATTCGGTGGGCGATTCCTCCTTCCCCTGGCATTCCCCGAACACTTTACTAATGTTCTGACCTCGGGGAACCGCCTCCCTTATTCCCTGCACAATCATGTTCCTCAAATCCATCATGCTTCGCCTGCCCTCTTCTGTCTGGGCGTTCCAGCTCGGGCTCACGCTAGGCCACTTTTGGTTACCTGGTGTCCCCTGTGGATTGCGTCGGTCCCAGTCCCTGATACCAGCTTGTTTAATCATTTCTCTCTCTTCCTGATTAAACAGTGATCTCAGGATAGCCATAAGATCATCGTAAGTATAAATGCTACTTCCTAAAAAGTCATCCAACCTCTCAGCCACACCAAAAGGTTCATCCAACAATCGCCCCATCTCCTTTTTAAATGCTCGCACATCCCCTGAATTAAGGGGAACATTCACAAACCCAATTACTCCCGGGGCTGTCGGTACTTCCCTGAGAGGGAACATTCGGTGCTCACTCTCACTCTCTCCCCATTCTCCGCCCACCATTTTTGCTTTCAAACGAGTTCTACTTGCAGGAGGGGAACCGGGGTTTGTGTGAGTTTTTTTCTTTGTTGATTGCGGGAACTCTGCCGCCACCCGGTTACCGGGAGGGACCCTTTCAATTAGGTGTGAGGGTCCCTGCTGTGGCGGCTGGACTGGCAATTGTGGATAGAGTGATCCCCAGCCTTGCACCGACAAAGCCTCTGAAGAGGTTGTGGCGGCTGGGGTTTCCGTAGGCGGGGGCAAGGGAAGTGCTGTCGGCACGACTGCCGATTCCGACTCCTCCGCTCGAGATGTGTACCTCTCAGCGGGTTGCTCTTGGGAGCCCGGAGGTGCTGACGGCACCACTTGATCTACAGCAGAGGGCTCCGCCAGTCCGTGATATGGAGGTGGTAAATGATCGAGGGGTTCCCAGGGTTCAGCTCTCGATCCACGTTTTTCTTTTTGTTTCATCGGGAATAACCCTACTCTGGCAGTTAACCAGAGCCTGGCATATTCCTTTTCCTCGGGGTCCGAGGGAACCTTGCTTTCCACATAGGAAAGCAACTCGCTACATGTCCATTTCTCGAATGTGCCTAGCACAGGCCAAGTGAGGTGATTTCTCAACTCTTGCCCTCCCCAGACCTCTGCACAATACTGAATCATTTTTGCCTTGGATTTTCCTTTTCTCTGGGGACAACTCTCCCAATATTTTAACATCCATCCCAAGGGACTTTCCGGTGGGATGTCCAGCGATCCCTCCGCCTGATCGGAGGGACCTTTCCCAGTACTCTTTCTGCATCTTACTCTTTCTTTGTCCCATGTTCAAAAAGAATGTCTTACCTTTTTCTATGAATTCTTCTTATTTCTGCGTTGTGTCCGTTCCGTTTTTACCCGAGAAATCAAAGTTCGCGAATACTCACCTCTCAGCTAGCTGAGCTGGGGTCTCTTGTATTCAGCACTCTGATCCTCCTTTGGACCTTTGCCTAGGTCCGTTGACTGAAAGGGTTTACCAGTTCCCGAGCTCGACAGGACGTATCCTTCCCCTTTAGCCCCGTGTGATCAGTCCCCCGGGACTCCCTTTCGTCCCAGGTTTTTACAAGTGTGTAAAGAGAGAACTTTCTCACTTCGAATCGCTTCCTTCGCGGCCGGCCAATTCCCTCGCGGCGGGAGGATGGAAACGCGACCTTGAAGTCCGCACTCGCTCCATGATCAGATCACGTCTCACACACTCGCCCAATCACTCGCTCAACCAGCAGTACTTACAGCTATTTTCCTGCCTGGATGTCTTCATGCACAACAGACGTTTTACGAGCAAACCAGCCGCGGCTTCCCGAAGGCTCCGCGGCTTCCCGAAGGCTCCGTGCCTTCCCGAGCTCGCAGCTCCGGATCCGTCTCTCTTTTTATTGTGGTTTTTACCTCAGCCTAAATTTGGTTCGGATGTCGGAATGAGCTACGGGGATTCCCAACTCACCAGGCCGCTGAAATCAGCGGGGGTACCCGTCCTGGGCAGTGAGATTCCCCGCAGTTTTCTCCGATCTGAGTCACGGCACCAATCTGTTATAAATGCAAAGACAAATTTAGGTTAAATAAAAGAACAGTTTATTATAAAACAATTTTTATAATAAAAATAAACAACGAGGAAAAACCACAATAAAATAAACAGCGCAGAACTGGGTGGACAGGGGTCTATACCCAAAGGTATAGGTGTTCCCAAATCCACGCTCGAGGGTTCTCTGGCCTGGGTTTTTATAGGGATTTTGTGTCCTGAGGCCAAATTCCAGGCAGGCACCATTCACCAAGGGTCCTTGATTGTTGGATGAATTGATTTCCTGGCATTGGAGAATAGAGTCAAATAGACGTCCGGGCAGAGTCTCCTCATATGTAAAGAAGTTCTGAGTGTTCCTTGATTTCATTTTGGTTCGGGCCATCTGGATGGGGTGGTTGGATCCGGGTTGGAGCTGATGGATATCTCGGCTGGACTTTTCCCTTTGTCAGCCTGATTGCTTCCCCAACAGTGGCCTGCAAGGCGGGGTGTTCAGGTCCGGCGATGAGTATCTCGTCCGAGCTCGTTCCTTTGTCAGCCTAATGGCCCGTGTCCTGCTCATTCTTTTCGGTTGATGGGCGCCGGCTAGGATTGTTATCTCTCGAATGGGAATTCGCGACTAGATCTGGGGAAGGACTTGTTGGCCACACTGTATTTTATATTTTATATTATTATAGCTACAAATATATTTATTTAGACCTCTACGAATTTTTATTCATAAGTTCATTTATCACACAAAGGTTATTTAAGAACTGTGATACCTTTTTTGCCCTTTTTCGCCCTTTTTCTCTCAGTGCTCTCAGGACCCACATTGGGCGCCAAAATCTGTCTCGGTTTTGGGTGACAGGTGTCTGCTGGGAAGGGCAGGAGCCTCCCTTGGAATGAAAAATGTAGACCCCCTCTCTCTGAATTATGATAATCCTGAAATCAAGGGGCTCTCAGGCAGAGATGTGGGGATAAGAATAACAGTCCTTTATTAATATTTATAACAAGGCAAACAAACAATAATAACTACAGCATTAGCAAGAAAACAGAACCAGGGACCCCGTGACAGCTTTCTCATCCGAGACGGGAAGGGATGGAGGAAAGGCTTTGCTTCACAAACCTCCTCGGGCGGGCAGTCCCAGTGCTCCTGCAGGGCTCTGAGGAACAGTCGGCTGGAACAGCAGGGATGAGCAGAGATCCTGGGCTGGTGGCTGAGGTGTATCAGCAGCTCCGCGGCAGTGGCTGGCACTGCCGCATGTCCCGTCAGGACAGGGGGTGCGAGGCCACCAACAAAGAGGGAAGAAGAAGAAGCAGCAGCTCCGTCTGGGTGATTGCAAGATTCCCTTCTCCTCATCGCAACAGCTTTGCGCCCAAAATGTTCTTCTCCGAAACTAAAGAAGCCCGCCAAACTGTCCCCACCCTCCTTTTTTCCTGCCCCCTTCCCCCGCCCAGGGCCCGGCTGAACTCTTTGTCTTTTGTCAAGCATCCACCAAGTACCCGCAGTTAGGTTTTCCCCACAACTAATGGGTAAAAATTCCACAGGCAAGCCAGAACTAAAAAAAGGACACCTAACCCCCAACAGCAGTCCAGGAAGACCTCTCTGATTTGGCTAGCTGGAAAGCCAAGGTGATCTGTCTCTTGTTGTCTGCCTGTGCTGTAGTCAAAACCCTGTCCCGGGATGTGGGGGGAGCAAGTACAGTCTCTGATAACGGTGCTTCTTCTCCACTCTTTTACTCTTAGACGCAGTTTTAAGGATATAAAACCTATTTCTGGGCTAGGTGGATGAATGGGGATACAATTTAATATCACATTCACCCCAGGACATTTACAATCTATATACTTTTTCAAATATTTCAAATCTGTAAAAATGGTGCATTTGACCCTAGCAACTAGTTTACTTCTCTACCTACATTACCTCCTTTATCAGTGTCCTAAATCCACTTCTGCCCTCCTGCTACACACCATTCCTCTTGTTGTCTGATGTCAAAGTTTCAGAGCTGTGAGGCTTGGAAGTTATGCAGCTCCAGCTGTATATAATTACACAATTTTTGTCCACCTTGTTTTCTCTCAGTCAGTTTTCTTATAGAGGAATTCAAGTGTATCCAAGCTCTGGGTGTGTCTATACACAGCACTGTTTGGACAATTTCCATTCTTGGCATAAACCCTGCTCATAAGGTGCCCTGGGGTGACTTTATGATGCTGGTATCCCCAATCGTCTGATTTATGTTATATATTAAGTTCTGCACCTTTAAGACTGGCTTTGAGGGCAAGAGGGGGGGAAGAAGAAGCGCGCAGTGTGTTAAGGAAAAACATCACTCCCACACATCCCGCTCCTGGACTGTGGTGTCTGCAGCACGGACAGACAGCGGGACAGAGCTTCTTTCTGGCTTTTAGTTAGTTTTAGCTAGCTGAGGCAGAGGAGTTCCCTGGACCTTTGTTTTTTTCCAATTTTCTTGGATCTGTGCAAGCCTGCTCTGGACTGAACACCCAGCCAAACCCCGAGAACTCACGCCTGTGGCCCACCGGGGCCTGGGCCTCAGCACTTTCCAGCTCCGGAGGGACTGATAAGAACCTAAGCGAGCCGAGCTACACCACATGAAAAGGACTTTTTCTTCCTAGATTTGCCATCCCATCGAACAGCAAGAGGTTTTATTATTTAATATTACTCAATTTCTGTTAAATAAACAGCTTTTTCCACTTCTCTCCAAGGAATTTTTTTTTCCTTTTCCAGGACCAGTGGGTGGGGAGGGGCATTTCCCTGGGGAAATCCCCATTTGGAGTTTTCCTTCCTAATTTGCCCTAAACTAGGACATAAGGCAAATATGGCTCTGAGAAAACCTGTGGTAAATGGCCCGTTATTCCACTCTGCTTCCATTATTCCAGCTGCTTCCTTTCTGCTGTTACTACTTACAGTATTTTAAAGATACTACGTAATTTTCTCTACATCTTTTCTGGGACATGGTTTATCGTCTTTGAGGTACTGTTCTTTTCCCTTGCTTGCTTTGATTAAAGAGGGTTTACACCGTACAATTGTCCCAAAACAGATTTTTTCAACTGTTCTGTAAAAGCCCAATCCCCACACAGAGATGAGGCATTTGATTTATTTACAGACCTGTTCAGAAAAGGGTGGTGGGTGGTAAATCCACAAAGCAAACACAACAGCCAAAAATTTTCACTATTGGTTTGCTAAAATGTATAAAGGCATTAATGTTCATTGGATGCAAGTTACAAAGTTCTCTTATTAACTAGTATTCTATCTTGGTTACATGGTTCCCTTGTATCTTATGTTATATAGTCCAAATATTCAGTCTTTCTCTTTTTTTGGGTTCGGGGGTTTCTTGGGTCAGTGGTCTGTGAGTCACTGTTTGCAATCTTCCCCTGCCAGAATTACCTTTTACCCAGTTGGAGCTGATACAGCACAGTTGCTGAATTTGCTTTATTAGTCTCTTCTTTATCTTGGGAGTTCTGCCAAATGTCTTTGTGACCTGTAAATTCTGCATTCTTTGTGTCCACTATCAGTGGTACATCCTTCTCCGCAAGCTTTGTTAACCTCCCCCTAGGTCTAAAATCATTGAAACATGTCAAACCCTAAACCTTAAATAGGCAATTCTACCAACAAGTAATTTATCTAATGCCTGGACATCACAATGACATCTTGCTGAAACAAAATGATGGTTTGGGCTTCAGGTGGTGTCCTTGTTATAGCAATAGTTTCTCTGTTTCACAGATCCTCTCACTTATGTTGGGGGAAGCTCATATTAATGGCAGGTACATCATGCCTTACTTGAAAATTATTATCTTAAAATTGAAATTTACCACCTTAAAAATATGCTTGCTGCAGTGGACCACAACGAGAAACTTGCTGGAGGAACAACCTCCTGTTTTGGTCAGGCAGCCCTTGAGATTTGGGACAGGGATATTTGAAGTGATAGCGATGATGATGAAATTGTGGGGAACTTCCAAACAAAACTTCTAGGATTTGAATTACTGTATGGGCAGGTGTGTTGCTGTATTTTATATATTGGTAAATGTCTGTCTGCACAAACCAGCCTCTGGGATAAGTCACAATATTAAAGGCTAAAATCCTTGAAACTTGCCTGTAGAAAGTAAAACAATGTTCCTGTGTCCAAGGATAAGAATGTAAACTTGTGTGTACTAGCCAATAGTAGCTTGCTCTGCCCGCAGACCCTGTAGAACCCTATAAAAGGTGTGCTAAAGATAGAAATAAACGGCATTCACAATTACTTCTGTGAAGACTGGTGAACAGCTCGGGGGTCTTTCAATATCTGGCGCCCGAACAGGGACACCCCTGCGGGCAGAGGGGCTTTGGAGTCAGCGGAGTGGATCTGGGCATTAGACGTCGCAGGCTTGGATCGGCACCGGATAGGCAGCCTGAGCGCGGTGAGACGCTGAGCGGTAGGACGTGGAAAGTCAGGCTGCTGGGGGGGGCCCAGGCAGGCAAGGGCTTGGTAAAAGGGTCGCAACCTTCCCCCTTGCGGGTTGCCGTCAGCATGGATGTGGAATTTGCGGCGGCAGATAAACTGCTTCTCTGCATCCTCGTTAAACGAGGCGAAGCAGCCCAGGAAAAGGACCTGGATATGCTCATTATATGGGCTAATTGTCATGGGCATTTGCAGTGCCCACACTGCTTTTTGCGGTGCAAGAACGGACTGATATATCGGCTCTGATATGGGAAACGGCAATCACGGAAAAGAACAAGGACACTGTCTCTCGGTTGAACTTGGCAGATTGTAATTAATACCTTAAAATCAGAAAAGCAAGATATATTGAGGCTGTGAGCTCCGTAATTCTACCTGCATCACAGCGGCAGATGCCTTCACCTCCCACTGCTGGGCGAGCACTCCTATCTATGCTGCCCATGGAGAGAGGGAGGGAGAGTCAAAGAGAAGAAAATAATGAGAACAAAAAAAAAAAAAAAAAAAAAAGTTCCACAGCGAACGCTGAAACAACGAACAGAATCTGTTCAGTTATGGCAGGATGTGATACATCCAGAAATATTTGCTTCATTTTTGGAGTCACTTTTAGCATTACAATCTTATTTAAGTTCCATCTTTACCACCCTGGAAGAAAAGAAGCCAAATTTAGATTGGTTTCCACCCGAACCAGGGGGACATGGGGGAGCGAGGTGGGTGCAGAGAACAAAGGCACCCTCAGGATAGAAGCAGAGCAAGAAAAGCTCCAAGGCCACGCTGATAAGCTGCAATGATCGCCGCTGTTAGCACCTGGCCGTGAGAGACTTTTTGTGTAACATCGCCTGCTTTTGTTAAAGTTAACTTTGTGAGGTATTTTTTTCTTTCTCTCCGTTTTTCCTCTCTGTGAGAGTATATGGAGAATGTGAAGAAAGATAAGAGCAGCAGGGAGCAGCAGCAGGGCGGGCAGTCAAACCCCCCCCCGCTCCCTCTCTAAGAAAAAGCATCGGGATTATACCCAGTTTGTTAAAAAGTTGTGATTTATTGGGTTTTCAAAATGTTTTTATATACCATTTTAGAGTTAATTCTGTGTTTTAAGTAATTATGAGTTTATGCAATTGCAGTTTTTAGAGTGTTAGTGGAGAAATTATTGTGAGTCTTTGAAAGCAAAAAAAAAAAAAAAAAAGAGAGAGAGAAAAAGTGTTTAACAGAAGTTGCCTTGCAATAATTGGTTTTAGAACCCAAGGTTAAAATATGGTGTGATTTACAGCTTCTAGGAAAACCTTTCAATTAATGTTATCTACAGAAGAGATTTATGGTTTAAAAAAAAAATAATTAGTTAAGAGAACTTTACTGCACAAGACAAAGTTAAGTTAAAGTATATATTATCCATTTGCTTGTTTTTTCCACAATTTTAATAAGGTAATTTTAATGTGAGTCCTTTTGTTATATAAAACACATATAACTGCATATATACCAATTTGGATTTTGGATTTTAGTTTAAAAATTGGACTTGATGCTTCTGAAACATGCTACAAAAGCTGGATGGCAACTCGCCAAATCCCATGTTGTTGTGGTTTTTCTCCAGAAAAACTACACTTTTAAATCCTAACCAATTTAAGCATATACTAGGTAAATTTCTGTTATGAATGAGTATTTTAGTAACATTTGCAGTTATTGTGGGTTATTCTTAAAGTTAGATGACATAGAATTGTGATGTATTTGTTACATTTTTATAATCTTTATAGTGAATCCATGTTATTGTTATATTGTGTTTGAAAGGCATATATCAAACTTTTAGCTGCCTTTTTGTAGTAACAGAATAAGATTAAGTTATGTTTTTATTTAATATAGATTAAGTGTTAATAGAATTAAGGATAGTCAAGTTTTATACTGTTTAGGCTTGAATGTTTTTAAGTTAAGTTTTCTAACTTAGATATTCTTTTAAGGTTAAGTTTGTTATTTCCTTTTGTCATAAATAATTATTGTTAGGTTTAAATATTGTTTAATTTAAATTGTTTTATGTTTTATTGGCGACACTTGTTTAAACTGCAAAGTATAGTTATTTTCCTAGAGAAATGAAGATAGCTACAACTGAAACAGCAGTGATGGAACACTGGTGAACACCTGTTTGTGGATGGAAGTGAATGCAGTCTGTGACACCCTTGACTTCACTGGGAGTTCTATTGGTTGTTGCAATATCTGCAGTTTTTGTTTCTTATAGCTTTCTTATTTTTCAGTGTTTCCAGAATTTTAAGAAGATGTATCATTGTTGAAGATCAGCTGCCATGGGGGAGGCTTCAGATTAAACCAACTGCTGCATGGTTTAATTGGTCTGGTACCTAAGGCTTCTGATCATTTGATTTGTACAAATGCATTTTAACAGTTTGCTGTGCTGTAAGCATCTCCTAGCTGCTACTATTGAGAACCTTGTTCTAGAAATATGTTAAGAGGCATCTTTCCAGTTTAAAGCCAGGCCCTGGCCAAGCCTTGACTTTACCTGGATGGAATGTTTGCCAGAGGATCCAGATGTTTTCTGTACCAAATCAGTATTTGAGTCACTTTTTGACTCAACAATGTGACCCTATTAATATGACAGCTGGATCAATTTTGAAGTGGGCTTGGAGAATCATTTCCGGAGATGATTACCCAATCCTTCACTGATCTTTTTTTGTTTCTGTTTGTTTGCTAACTATGGGATGCTGGTGCAGTGTTTTAGTAATTAATAGTAGTTTTATATTACATATGTTATTAATAATGTTTATGATTTAATTGATTTTTAACTGGTATAAGTTCTTAATTGTGTATATGGTTTTGTGTTGATGTTGATGTTTATAACAGAAGTACACCTCATTTTATTTTTTTTTAAGAAAACGGGGGAAATGGATGCCCTAAAAGCATTTGATTAGTGTAATTCATTAACTTCAAGGAGAGAAGTGTCTGTGTTTTGTTGGCAGGTTCAAAAAGGTTACCTGTCCATCTGACCAGACTGTGTGCTTCTGAACACACAAGATCCAGTGAACAGAGATGTCATCACACAGCCTTGGTACTCCAGACATGGATCAGAAGTGGACCTGTCAGGACACAGTTGTGTCTGAACACTATACAGACAGTTGACAACAGAAATTTTATGTTGTTATTATGATGTTGTGTCTCTACCAATTTTTCAGGTATCCTTTGTTTTAAGATTTAGAAGGATCTGAAGAACAACCTGAACATCAAAGCCCTCAGTCATCGATCAACTGCCAGCTGACATCACGGGAGCAGTGAACGTTCTAGGACTGAATCGTGTTAGAGAAATTCTGTAGAAGATCTAAGAAGTGTAGAGACTCCATTTAACTGTATATAAAGCAAATTGTAGTTGTGTTTTTACCCTTTCAGCAAATTGCTTTCACGCTTAGACTCCATATATACCAGAGCACGTGTGTTAAAAATAGTTAGATAATAGTCTAAGATAGAGTTTAGCCTGTGCAGTAATTGTTATGTTAGTATAAAGTATAAGTATTCCCCCTTCAAGAGCTAGTGTAAGCATCTTTGAAAGTTCATTTAACATCAAAGTTTTAGCTGTGAGTTTGCAAGTATGGTGTCATTTACATGGAACCAACTGCTTATGGTAATTGTGTTGTGTATAGTCATGACCAACTGTCTGCTAACTAACATCCAAAAGCGACAGAACATATGGGTCACTCTGGCACACTGAACTGGCCAAAGGTCAATGTGTTTGAGCCTAGCCACACCTGGAGATCCTTTTGCACCTGTCTCATGGGAGTCCCTGAATGGGATCCTCCAGCATTTAAAGGTTTAATTAGTAATGAGACTCAACTGAATTGATTGGCAATGCTGCAAGAGTGCAATCGCACTGTTGGCTTCACATTAAGACAACCTGAAGCCTGTTGGCAAGCAAAAATTACCAAAGTTCTCAATATTACAACCCTCAGAAGAATTAGATTTGTTAAGTTCCACCAATACCTCAGGTGGATGGATAATGTTTGAACCCCTGACAAAAAGTCATTCTAACAAACTAATGTAGCACTGAGCTGCAGTCAACCCTATAGCTGATCTTGTTACTACCATTGAAAGTAAAGCCTTTATTTGTGGTGCAATCTCATAGGACAATTACCAAAGCGATTACCTAGTTCCATATTCCTCATCTGTGGAGATAGAGCATGGAATTAGATTCCTGCTAATCCACAGAGGACCCTGTTATCTTGGGAGACTAACTTTGTTCCACCCAGGTTTACATCAATTGTTGAATGTAACTAGCAAAATGAAAAACATCAAACAGTCAAAGCGAAGCCTGAATGAATTAAGGCCTAGCAACTCTAAAAAGGCTCGCTTGCTAGACTAAGGAAGGATTGAACTTAACATCCACGATGTTAAGTGAGCTTTCAGCCGATGTGAGTAGTGTGTCATGCAGTATTATGAAATCGAGCTGCAATTGACTTTTTGCTCTTAGCACAAGGACATGGTGGTGAAGAGTTTGAAGGCATGTGCTGCTTGGATCTTACTGATCATTCAGCTTCCATCCATAAGCAACTACAACAGCTACAGGATGGGTTACATGCCCTGAAAGAAGATAGTGACCCCATTGGAAGCTGGTTCGCCAGCTGGGGCATCACCGGATGCTTAAGGTCTCTTGTGCTAGAAGGGGGACGGACTTTACTTATAATGTTAATTGAGATGACAGTCTAACTTGTGTGTTATCTTATCCAAAGCCTGGTTTGTGCAAAAAGAGAAAGGGGGAATTGTTGCTGTATTTTATATATTGGTAAAGGTCTGTCTGCACAAACCAGCCTCTGGGATAAGTCACAATATTAAAGGCTAAAATCCTTGAAACTTGCCTGTAGAAAGTAAAACAATGTTCCTGTGTACAAGGATAAGAATGTAAACTTGTGTGTACTAGCCAATAGTAGCTTGCTCTGCCCGCAGACCCTGTAGAACCCTATAAAAGGTGTGCTAAAGATAGAAATAAACGGCATTCACAATTACTTCTGTGAAGACTGGTGAACAGCTCGGGGGTCTTTCAATACAGGTGTTCAGTCATCTCCAGGAGAGCAGGGCCTCATCACATGTAATGATTACTTGGGAAGGCAAACACCATCACTCCAAATGTCCCCTTCCTTCCGTCTTCTTCCCCCCAGCTTTATATACTGAGCATGATGTCATATGGTCTGGAATATTCCTTTGGTCAGTTGAGGTCAGCTGTATCTCTTCCCAGTTTCCCATACACCTTCCAGCCCCCTTGCCAGCACAACAGTAGGAAAAGCTGAAAAGGCCTTGGCTCTGTGTAAGTCCTGCTGAGCAATAACAAAACCATCTCTATACTTAGCTCAGTTGGTTAGAGCATGGTGCTATTTCCAAGGTCATGGGTTTGATCCATGTATGGGCAATGCACTTAAAGAGTTGGACTTGATATTTGTGGGTCCTTTCCAACTCAGAATATTCTGTGATATTATCAACTCTGTGTTCAGCACAAACCCAAAACACAGCCCCATATTAGCCACTGTGAAGAAAATTAACTCTACCCCAGCCTAAACCAGCACAGATGGTTAGAGGGTCTCTTGGGTATAGCAATCACAAAATTGTGGAGTTTTCAATTCTCAGAGAAGTAAGGAGGGGGATTAGCAGAACTGCCACAATGGACTTCCAGAGGGAAAACTTCTTGTAAATGGGAGCAACATTAGCTAGCTTCCAGTCAGCAGGGGTCCTGAGACCTTTGGTAGATGATCGAGATGGGTCCTGCTGTAACATGCTCAACTCCTTCAGTACTCTGGGATGAATCCCATCAGGCCCCATGAACTTGTGAACATTGAGTCGATATAGTTCTTCCCTTACAATTTCAGTGTCCACAAATGGAAAATCACTATTCCCACACTTGTGATCCTCCAACTCAGGGGACCAGGCAGCTCAAGGTCCATGAGTATTATCAAAGATTGAGGTCAAAAGAACTGCACTGAATGTCTCCACTTTATCCCTATTAATCTGATGACCATATTTTCTTTATATCTCCTCTTGCTATTGACATACTTAAAAAAACTCTTCACAACACTGGCCAGTTTCAACTCTAATTGAGCTTTGACCTTTCATGTCTTCTCCCTGCATACATCAACTATGCCTCTGTAATTTTCCTGCTGTCCTGGGGTGAATCTATGATGCTTGTATCCCCAATCGTCTGTTCTGTTTATGCCGGATATTAAGTTCTGCATGTTTAAGACTGGTTCCGAGAGCGAAGGGGAGAAAAGAAGAAGCGTGCAGTTTGTTTTCAGAAATGGCACTCACTCCTCCACATTCCTTCTCCTGACTGTTGCTGTCTGAAGCACTGACAGCAGGAGAGAGCTCTCCTTTACTTTTTAGTTAGTTTTTAGCTAGCTGAAGCAGAGAACTTTCCCAGACTGTGGTTTTTCTTTTTCTTTTTCTTGGAACTGTTCGAACCTGCTTTGGACCAAAAACCCAGAAGAGCACCAAGAGCTAATGCCTGCAGCCCACTGGGGCCTGGGCCTCGGCATTTTCCAGTGCCAGAGCGACTGATAAGAGACTGAGAGAGCTGAGCTGCACTCCACAACAAGGACGTTCTGAATTTGCCATGTCTTCAGAACAGTGAGAGGTTTTATTGTTTAATATTATTATTTTTTATGCTTGTGAATACTTTGCTTGTTAAATAAACCGGTGTTTTCCCACTTTTCTCCAAGGAAATATTTTCCTGAAGCAGTTGGGGGAGGGGCCACTTGAATTTGCTTTCTGGAGGGACGCCATTCGGAAGTTTTCTCCCAAATTTTCCCTAAACCAGGATACCTGCAAAGCCTGACTTCGATCCCAGAGATTGTACAATTTCCTTTTCTTCTTGAGCTCCAAAAGTTCCCTGTTCAGCCAAGCTGGTCTTCAGCCCCACTTGCTTGACTTCTAACACTAAGGTATTGCCTGCTCCTATGCCTTTAAAAGGTGGTTCTTCACAATGGACCAGAACTTGTAGACTCCTAAACCCTCAAAAGCAGATTCCCATTGTACTCTGTGTAATAAATAGAGACCCTTTTGTTCGCCTAAACATGTAAGATACGATGCTTTGCAAAACTATGCTTTGTGTAATAGGGATGAGGTTGAAGGCTGCTGCTGACGTCTGTATAATTATGAGAACAGCCTTGCAAGCTCTCTTGAATTCCAGAAAGTTAAGCCACTCAGATAAGCCTTAAAAGGAGAACAGTGAGGAAAGGTCAAAAGAGGAAGACTCCTGATCTTCATCCTGCGACCACCAGAAGGCAGAAAGCGACCACCAGTGACCGGAGGCATATGCGCAGAGACACCCGAGAAAGGACACGTAACCCGGAAGTCGGACCACTTAAAAGGGAAGACACGGAAATCGGAAGCGCGGCAGCCGAAGGAGCAGAGACTCCCCTGCCGCCCAGCGCTGATTTTTTGCTTATTGCTTGCTTGCTGTAATTAATAAAATTTTTACCATATCACTCTCTTGAGTGCGTTCATAACACTCTGCTATGTAGCTTCCTGAATATCTTAGTTTGTTCTTTTGAAATCCAGAGCAGCAACTCTGCTGACATTTCCCCCTTGTTTTTGTAGCTATAAAGACAGCTCCAAAAATGCTCAACATCTCCTTACTGGAAAGTACATATTTTTAAAACACAAGCATAACTTATGGAACCAACCATATGACTGTATTATTTATATTTTATTTGGAGGATTTCTTTTTGCCAGCTTAAATAACTGCATTCTTCAAGGGCAGGGCTAGTATAAGGACTCTGCCTTTGTTGCATTACATTACCTGAGGCCTGATGCAGCTAAGCTTAAGAGGTTGGTTCTTTTTTTGTGAAAGTAATGCTTTTTATCATTTCAAGTTGTTCTTTCAGACTTGCATGCTTGTAAGCTTTCTACAACTTTAATGATTACTGTATAAAAATTAGAAATCACTGCATAAAAAATAAAGGTAGGATTTTATTGATCCATTAGGAACTAGCTATTTCTGCTATTAAGAAAGCTTGCTCTACAGTAGTTCATCTTGGTTCTTAAAAATTCTTCATACTTTGGAAAAGCTTGTTCTCTAGCACTCCTCAGTTCTGGATCTACATACCATGGAATGTTTCATAATGTTATTAATTCTGTACAGAGACAAAAGCTTAAATACAACTTTGGAAGTGCTCAATATTAAGACAGTACTGTACAGGAACATATTTTAACATGGGTCTGATATATTAGCAAAAAATGAGCTTTTTAATATGTAAGCTAATGTGGCCTTCAAGCTTTCATCTCTCTCATCTGAACTGATACACAGGGATGGGGAGCAGAATAGACCCCCTAATGGAAAACCGCTCAGACTATTCACTGAGTCCTCATAGAGGTATAGCCAATGTTGTTTATTTCTATCTTTAGCACACTTCTATAAAGTACGACAGGGTTTGTGGGGCTTAACAACGTACTATTGGTTAATACACATTGATTTACATTCTTTTCCATGTACACAATGCCATTGTTTTTCTTTATTCTTGCTGTTCCAGGAGTTTCAAGGACACTGCCTTTAATATTGTCACCTGGATTGAAAGCTGGGTTGTGCAGACAAGCTTTCACTAAAATATCATGCTTTTTCTCTGTTAAAATGTTTTTTTACAATTCCCCTTTTTTCTTTTTGCATAACCCAAGTTTTGGATGCGATTCATTTTAGACTTCTACAGATACAGGATAACATGCAGCGCACAATAACTATGTCTATTAATACTATAACAAAAATTCCTCTCTCTTCTAGTACAAGAGATTTTAACTACTTAGTAATGTCTCAGTTGGTTAACCAACTTCTAATGGGGTCATTAACTTTTTTCAGGGCGTGTAACCTGTTTTGCAGCTGGTTTAGTTTTTCATGGATAGAGACTGAGTGGTTAGAAAGATTCATACAACACATTCTTTCAAATCTTAAAACAGAGAATAACTGAAGAGATTTTGTAGAGACACAACATTATGATGATAACATAAAACTTGTGCTGGCAAACTGTCTGTGTAGTTTTCAGACACAACTGTGTCCTGGCAGCTCCACTTCTGATCTTGTTTGGAGTACTAAGGCTGTATGGTGACTTCTCCGTTAACTAGGTGTCATGTTTTCAGAGGCAGACAGTCTGGTCAGACGAACAGGTGACCTTTTTGAACCTGTCAACAAAACATAGGCACTTCTCCCCTTAAAGTTAATGAATCATTTAGGCTAAGCTGTGGTACACTTAATTGTAAATTCAGATAATATGATCTTTCTAAATTTTTGATGTAAATATTTCATTATTTGTTGTAATGCAGTTAGGAAAAATGGTATGACCCAAAAAATGTACCCCCGAAAATGTAGACTTGTAAGTTTCTTTCCCTCATCTTGTTCTCCCCAGTTCCCCTTATTGGTTGTGTAAATTCCCTCCACCCCTTTCCCCCGTCTTCAAAAAGGACTGCTTATCTATACCTTTTCTCCTTTCCCTCCTGTGACCTCACCTCGAAGGATCCCAAGAAATAAAGCTGTAACTGCCATCTCAGCAAAGGGAAAGAGCTCGTTTATAGGATCTTCTTTGGCAAGCTAAATCTATCTCCCCTGTCTCCCTGGCGGTTGCGGGGCGAACAGTGGTAGCAGAGAGGCAGGGGACATTAGAAATTATAGCAATTATTCAAAATGAATTCTGGTCTAAATTTCTAATGCACATACTATATTAATCAAATGCTTTTAGAGTATCAATTCCTTTTGTTTTTAAAAGTGAGATGTACTTTTATCATGCATACTAATATCAACAAAAAACTAGACACATAATGAACGAAGAACCTACAGCAGTCAGAAATCAGTCAGATAATAAACATTATTAATAACATATGTGATATTGAATTACTATTAACTACTAAAACACTGCACCAGCATCTTATAGTCTTCAAACAGACAACAAAATCAATGAAGGATTGGATAACGACCTCTGGAAATTATTCTCCAAGCCCACTTCAAAATTGATCCAGCTGTCATATTAATAGGGTCAAATTGCCAAGTCAAAAGTGACTCAAATACTGATTTGGTGCAGAAAACATCTGGATCTTTGTTGATAATATTTTATATATTAGTAAAGGCCTGTCTGCACAAACCAGTCTTTGAAATAAGTCATGATATTAAAGGCTAAAGTCCTTGAAACCTTCCTGCAGAAGAGAGAGTAAAGCAAAACAATATCCTTGTGTATAAGAGAAAAAATGTAAACCTGTGTGTATTAGCCAATAGTAACTTGCTTAGCCTGTGGACCCTGTAGAACCCTATAAAAGGTGTGCTGAAGATAGAAATAAACAGCGTTCACGTTTACTTCTGTGAAGAGTTGTGAATAGCTGGCGGTCTCTCAATAGATCTGTTGGAAAACTTTCCATCCAGGTAAAGTCAAGGCTCGGCCAGGGCCTTAGGCTTTAAACTGGAAAGATGTCTCTTAACTAATTTTGAAAACAGGGTTCTTAATAATAGCAGCTATGAGATGCTTAAAGCACAGGAAACTGTTGAAGTGCATTTGTATAAAGCAAATGATCAGCAGTCTTAGGTAACAGACCAATTAAACCATTTAGCAGTTGGGTTTAATCTGAAGTTTCTCTCGTGACAGCTGACTTTCAGCAATGGCACATTTTCTTGGAATTCTGGAAGCATAGAAAAATAATAAAGCTACACTGGATTAGGCAAAAGGAAGTCTTAAACAAGGAAAGGAGTGAAAAACAAGGAAACTCTGTACAGGAACAGCTATATAACTTGTTTACCAAGATGCATCTGTAGTTAGAAAACAAAAAGATCTCAAATGACACATGTCTAAAAGGTAATTACACAAAGATATGTCAAAATATATGAAAAGCCGGCTATAAATACAACAATGACACTATAGATAATGCTCATCATAAAAATCCATAAATTCACATTATACAATGAATATGTCAGCAGTAAGTGTTTGAAAAAATGAAGATAATATTTTTAGAACATTCATGTCTTAATGACCAAAAATAAAATAAGGTAAAAAACTTCTAAATTTCCTAGTAAATAACAGTCACTATTCTTTTGTGTTACCTATAGAAAACAAAAACTGCAGAGATTGCAACAAACAATAGAACTCCCAATGAAATCAAGGGTGTCATAGACTGCATTACCCCCTATCCACAAGCAGGTGTTCATCAGTGTTCTATCACAGCTGTTTCAATTGTAGCCATCTTCATCTCTCTAGGAAAATAACTATACTTTGCAATTCAAACAAGTGCCTCCAATAAAACATAAAACAATTTAAATTAAACAATATTCAAACCTGGTAGAAATTAATTATGACAGAAGGAAATAACAAAACTTAACCTCAAAAAAAAAAATACCGAAGTTATAAAACATAAAAACATTCAGACCTAAACACAGTGAAGCTTAACTTTGCGTAATTCTATTAACGCTTAATCTATATCAAATGAAAGCATAACTCAATCTTACTCTATTATTACAAAAAAAGCTAACTGAAAGTTTGGTACATATCTTTCGAACACAATACAACAGTAATATGGATTCACTATAGAGATTATAAGGATGTAACAAATACATCATAACTCCATGTCATCTGGTTTTGAGAATAACTTAAAATAACTGCAAATGTTACTAAAAATACTTATTCGTAGCAGGAATTTGCTTGGTATATGCTTAAGTTCGTTAGGATTTTTCAAGTGCAGTTTTACTAGAGAAATTTACAATAACACAGGATTTGGCAATTTGCCATTCAGCTTTTGTAGCACTTTTCAAAAACATCAAGTCTAGCTTTTAATTAAAATCTGAAGTCGAAATCAGGATATGTGTTGTTACACGTGTTTTTTATAGCAAAAAGACTCACATTGAAATTACCCTATTAAAATTGTGGAAAAAACAAGTAAATGGGTAATATATGGTTAACTTTGTCTTGCGCCGTGAAGTTATCCTAGCCAATTATTTTTTAAACTATGAATATCTTCTGTAGATAATATTAATTGGAAGGTTGTTTTCTTAGTAGCTGTAAATCATTCAATATTTTAATGTTAGGTTTTAAAACTAATTATTGCAAGGTAACTTTTTACTTTTGTTAATATTTACTCTAAACATTTTTCAAGAGGGGTTTTTTGAAATTTCCTAAAGGTTTGCAATAATTTCTCCAGTAATTCTCTAAAACTTCAAGAACTCATAATTACTTAAAAACACAAAATTAACTCTAAAAGGGTATAAAAAGACATTCTAAGAAAACAATGAATCATGACTTTTTAACAAACTGGGTACTATCCCAGTGCTTCTTCTTGGAGAGGGAGTGGGGGGTGGAGGTGAAGTGCCCCTTCTGCTGCTGTTCTGCTGCTGTTATCTCTAGAAGGTTTGAGTGCAGTCTCTGTCATCTCCCACATACTCTCACAGAGGGGAAAAACAGAGAAAAAAAACCCTTCCAAAGTTAACTTTAACAAATGCAGTCCTTTCAATATTTCTCTTGTTTGCAGACAGAGTGAAAAGGGCACGATTTTACAAAAACAGGCGATGTTACACAAAAAGCCTCTCAGGGCCAGGTGGTAGCAACGGCGACCATTGCAACTTATCAACTTTAATTACAGTAATTAATTTTGAACTAGATACCATATAGTTAGACATTTTTTGGCTATTTTGTCCCCCTTTGAAGCTGCTTGAGCCACTTGTTTCTGTAATTGCTGATATTTGTCCCCCATGGCCTTGGAGCTTTTTCTGCAACGCCTCTGCCATGGGAGTGCCTTTGTTCTCTGCCCACTCTCCAGTGCTCCCCCCATGCCCCACTGGGTTGAGTGGAAACAGATCTATATCTGGCTTCTCTTCAAAAGTAGATTTAATATCTTGTCCCTGTATGCCGCAGCGACGGAAAGCCCAGAGCACCGCAACTTCTCTTGAGGCAGCCCTGAAAAGGGCTGGGCCGAAGCGCATGCGAGCAGCTTCAGGCAGTCGAGTGATTCCAGCTCAGCTCAGAGGCGGCAAGCAGGCAACACAGGAAGCAGGGACGAGAAAGCTGGTCCAGCATTCCGCTAAGCACAAACCTTTATTCAGGCAGAGCTTTGGCGAAGGGTGCCAGCAACAGCTAATCCGCCAAACAGGGAAAAACCCGGGATAGTTATAGGAGAGGAGAGGGGCAGGGGGAGCCCGAGATACCTGTATCGGGGTGGGACAGCAGGGGGGAACACCAATGGGGCACAGCAGTTAAGCATAACTAACTCAAAGAGCCCTGGGAGCGATACATTGTCTCTCTCTGAGTGAAAGGTATCTTGCTTCCAGGGGAGAGCTAGGATCTCGGGCTCAGCGGGCTCTTTCACACCCACAACTCCTCCTTCTTTACTTATTAAAAAGGCATCTCCTAGAGAGTTGGCTAATAGCTTCTTAAAACATGAAAACATACTTAGGAAGATAATAACAATTAGGAAAATCCAAAAACGTTTTTGAGGAGGGAGGCAACCCATCCTTTGAGCCCTTAGCTCCCAAAAAGGTCCTCAAGCCACTGGGGCTCCTTTTCAGTCTGGAGTTCCTGGACCGCGTGTTGGAGTCTCTGGATGCGGGCGTGGATGCCTTCACTGGGGCTGGAGAGGTCAAAGCAGCACAGTCCGTTAAATTCCTCGCAGCCGTGTCCATGGGCCAGAAGCAAAAGATCTAGAGGGTTGGTGGCGCTGCCCATGGACAAGCACATGTGGTCTTGTTTGAGCGTCTTTGGGAGGGTGACCCACACGTTCTCCTGGGGCTGTGCTACTAGCCAGGCCTCTACAGCTGATGTTTCCAGGAGCATCCAGATAATCAGGAACATCAGGAACTCAAGGATGGTTTTGCTCTCCATTTTCTATAACAGGACATAAAAGATAAGCTCTGATTTTTGGAACGGGGGGGAGCTATTTTCTTTTTCCCCTTCCTCTCCCGTCCCCCCCCCCTTTAAAAAAAAAACAAACAAAAAACCAAACAATTATAAGCAAGGTTATTCTGTGTATTGGGGACACATGACCCGACACCAGCAGCAGCACAGAGGTGCACTTTGGTGTAAACTGGTAATTTGGGCTAGGCAACGAGGGCAAGAAGGGGAAGGGGAAGGGAGTTAAGAAGACTTGTGTGCTGTCACGGCGTCAGGCGTGACGTTGGCAGTCGTCTCGTTGCGGCCCTGGTAGCAGGACGGTTTGGCCTCTGTCTGGTTGATGGTCTGGTGGCAGGTCAGTTCGGCGGACTCCAACGACGTCTCCGCTTCCAGGCTGCAGTGGGCTGCTGGTTTTCTGGACCTGTGTTGGTCTCAGGAGACTTTGAAAGTTCTGAGTCTGTTGCAGGGTTTGTAGGGCCTAAATAAGGTTTTACATTTTTCCCTGCGAGCCACTTAGGTCCTGATGGTGTGGACACACATGCATACCCTCTCCCCCAGTAATCAATGGGAAAGGTCCTGATGTCCGTTGCGATTCAGGATCCTTGATCAGCACCGGCAGCTTCTCCGTGAGTTTGGCATGAGTTGAATTAGAGAAGTGCTGAATTACAAGGGGGTCAGGCTCTGTAGGCGAGCAATTTAGAAAGTTCATGACATATAGAACTTTACAGAGCCTCTCAATGGGAGGAATGATTTCTGTTCCTCCCCGCTGGTGATCAAGGACTCTTTTCAGGTTTTGGTGGGTCCTCTCTACTATTGATTGACCTGTAGGGGAATGAGGAATGCCCGTGGTGTGTTTCACCACCCACTCATGGAAAAAGTCTCTTAATTTGTGAGAGGTGTAAGCAGGTCCATTGTCTGTTTTAATTTGTTCTGGGACTCCCAGGGTAGCAAAAGCAAGGAGAAAATGTCGGATGGTGTGCTTGGCATTTTCTCCTGCATGGGCTGAGGCAAACACTGCACCAGAGAAGGGGTCTACGGAGACATGTACGTATTTAACTCTCCCGAAGGACGGGACGTGAGTGACATCGGTTTGCCATATCTGGCAGCTGTTAAGTCCTCGGGGGTCAACCCCAGAGTTAACGACCGGTATTTGGAAGGATTGACAATTAGGACAGGGGGCAACTATTGCTCTAGCCTGGTCTCTGGGTAGTCTGAACATTCTCATTAGTGCAGGCACGTTTTGGTGGAAGAACTGGGGGGACAATTTTGCTTGTACGAAAATGTCAGGGATATTGGCTGCCCCGGCAGGCATGGCTAAGGCGTCTGCCCTCCTGTTCCCTTCGGCAATGGCACCTGGGAGGTCAGTATGTGCCCTCACATGCATGACATAGTAAGGTTACTTTCTGTGGGAGATAAGATATACTAATTCAGAAAGCAATTTGTATAAATTTGGGTTAGAGACTTCTTTTAGAAATGCATGTTCTGCTCTCATAGCTATTCCAGCCACATAAGCCGAATCAGTAACCAGATTGAAAAGTTCTTGGAATTTCTCAAAAGCTCTGACGACGGCTGCTAATTCAGCAATCTGTGGTGATCCCTTGACCACTTGGACATCAGACTCCCATTTCTGTGTCCTGGGGTCCTTCCAAGTCATGACTGACTTGTGGGATTTCCCCGAGCCATCTGTGAAAACCGTCAGAGCCTTGAGCGGTGTTTTGCTCTGAAATGATTTGGGGACCAAATTAAATGTGGTTTTGAAAAGTCTGTGGCCAGGTGGGTGAATAGAAATTTGGCCTGAATAGCTATCGAAAGCAAACTGAAGGCTCTCATTGGTTTGGAGCAAAGGCTCCAAACTTCCAGTTGCCAATGGGAGGAAGATACATGTGAACTCACAGGCTGTAAGAGTGCGGAGACGGACTCTAGCTCTTTTAATGAGTTCAGCCATGATTTCCTGCGGAGTGGTAATAGTCTTAGTGGGCTGGTTATGTGTAAAGATCCACTCGATGATAAGGAGTGGATCCTTCAATGCCATGTCCCATTGAAAAATGAGCGAGTGTAAGCGCGGGGCCTTACCCAGGATAACCAGCTGGAAGGGCAGGCTGGGCTCATAGCGGTGGGCTTGCCGCGAAGACAGGGCCTCCTGGACCTTGGTGATGGATTCCCGGGCCTCCGGCGTGAGGGAGCGTGGTGAATCGAGGGCCTCGCTGCCACGGAGCAGGTTGAAGAGGGGCGCAAGGACTTCTGTTGTTACCCCAAGCAGAGGGCGTATCCAGTTGATGGACCCGCAGAGCTGATGTAAGTCCCGCAGGGTCTTGGGGTTGTCTCTGTTGGTCAGCTGCTGGGGCACGATGGTCCGCTCATGGATCCAGAGTCCAAGGTAGGTCCAAGGGCAGGTGTGCTGGATCTTGTCTTCACGTATCTCAAATCCAGCGTCCTCAATTGTCTGGATAGTTTTTTGTAAAGTCCGGTGTAGATAGTCATCGTCAGCAGCACAAACCAGGATGTCATCCATGTAGTGGAGGATGACGGCATCTGGGAACAGGGCCCTCACAGGTGGCAGAATGTGGGCCACGTACCATTGGCAGATGTTAGGAGAATTTTTCATCCCTTGGGGAAGGACCAGCCAATGGTATCTTTTTAAAGGTGCTTGTCTGTTTGGAGAGGGAACCGAGAATGCAAATCTGGGGGCGTCCCAAGGATGGAGGGGTATGTTGAAAAAACAATCCTTGATGTCAATGACAGCCAGCTTCCAATTTCGAGGGAGCATTGAAGGGGAGGGCATGCCAGGCTGCAGGGATCCCATGTCCTCAATGACATTGTTGATTTTCCGGAGGTCATGAAGGAGTCTCCACCTGTCTTTGCCTGGTTTGCGTAGGACAAAGACAGGCGAGTTCCAAGGGCTGTTGGACTCAGTGAGGTGGCCCTTGGCAAGCTGCTCTTCCACGAGGGCTTCCAGTGCACGCAGTTTGGTCTCAGATAGGGGCCACTGATCCACCCACACTGGATGGTGCTGTTTCCAGGTGAGTTGGGGGGTGGTAGGCATGGCGCGCTTCTCAGTGACCCCCACTAAAAATCCCTGCTGGGAATCTGCAGAGAAGCCCCCCACTGGGACAGGAGATCCCGTCCCCAGAGGGTGATTGGTGCTCTCACCACAAATGGTCTGATGGTTGCCATTTGTCCCTCAGGTCCTTCGATGACAATATTCCATTTGCTCCTCATGGAAGCTGTCACCCCTCCAATTCCTGAAATCATGCCTGCCACAGGTTGTAATTCCCAATTGTCTGGCCACTCGGAGTGGGCGATGATGGTAACATCTGCTCCAGTGTCTAGCATTCCTGGGCGCTGAATCCTTTCCCCATTACAAAACAGGCTGCAGTCCACGATGGGTTTGCTGGAGCCCACAACCTGAGTCCACATAGCGCTGGGGTTGAGGGGAACCTGATCTGGGCAGTCACTAGGAAGTAAAAAGGCCTGTGCCACAGGAGTCTGTTCCTTTAAATAATAAGGAGGGTCTATGCAGGTCAGAGAGATGGAAATTTCATCTCCAGGGTATATAGTCTGAAGTTCAGGAACAGTATGCATTTGTCTTGGAGAGTTGGTTGGATCCCCAAGTATTAAGATGTTGGAGGGATCACCTGGTGGTCCATGTTTCCCTGTGGGGATTTTGTAAATACAGTCACCCTTCATATGTAAAGAGAGTCTAGTTACCAGTTGACGCCGGGTTCCCATCCGAAGCGCTCCACCTGCAGGGCTTGATATCGGGGTCCCCGTGGAGGCAGGGTGGTGGGTTTGGCAGGAGGGGTGGAGTGGTGCGGCATTTGATTTGATGTCAAAGCGCGGGGCCGTCCCGCGCTCTGCTTGAAGTTTCCCGAACGCCAATTTGGTCTGGGCAAGCATTGGTGGGCTGGCGGTTGTATAAAATGTCTCTCCGGACAGTCTTTGAAAAAATGTCCAGGCTCGCCACAATTAAAACAGCAATTTGTGTTGGGGTCTGCAGCATAAGCTCCAGATATCCCCTCTGCCACTCCTTTAGCCACTGCAAGTGCCACTGTATTCTCACTTGAGGCAGAGGAGTGCTTGGTGCAGGCTTGAACCATCTGATCTATGGTTGGTTCGGGGTCCAGTGGGAGGGCTCGCAAAACTGCTTTGCACTCCGGATTAGCATTGGCCATTGCTATTTTTACTAATAATTCTTTTTGCGCCTGAGGGCTCTGTCTGCTTTTCAATGGCTACTCTTAACTTATCAATATACTTAATGAAAGACTCAGTTGCCCCTTGCTTAATATTGGTGAAGCACTGTGTTGGCACTTTATCATCAGGGGTGGTAAAAAGATATCTTAGCAGCATTAGCTATATCCTGTAAAGCTGCTTCAGGCAGATCCTGGGCCTGATCTTGGGGCTTTTGGAAATCTCCTTCTCCTGCTAATTGTTCTAAAGTAAAATTAGGTCTGTTAGCATCTTTAGCATAAACATCTGCCAATTGCTTTAAATGTTTTTTCCACTGCCTCTCCCACAACATATACTCTGCTGGGGAGAGAAGGCAGTTCATAATATTCCTGATGTCATGCGGGACCATGACGTGGGCAGAGAAGGAGGCTTCTAGCAAGTGTTTAAAAAAATGTGAACCCCTGCCATGTTCCTCGGCAGCTTTACAAAATTCCTGCAGTTCCCTATAATGAAGGGACTCCCATGCGGCAACTTGTGCCCCTGCCCTGTCTCTCCTCATTATTACAGGAAAGGCAAGTATTTTCTGGGACAGGGCTGAGTTCCCCGCTCGTGTGGCTTCCCTCTGCACCTCAGCCCAGGGGTCTTCATACTCAGAATCTGAATAAGAAGATTCACTGCTCTCATCTCCTAGTGGAGATGGGGGGCGCTTGGTAGCAGCGCGGGGCCGGCTCGGGTGCCTAGAGCTGGCCCTTTTGTGGCCGGGTGGGGAAGCCGCGATGGCCCCGCTCTGGCCAGAGCTGTCCCGACCTCCGGGGCACTGGGACCCTGGAGCAGGCGCGCCACTGGGGGCGGGGCCCCTGCGCGAAGGGGCTTGAGCGGGGTCCGTGACGGGGAGGGGTTTCCCGATGGATGGGGTGGGGCCCGACGCGGTTACACCCAACGACGCAGTGGGGGGGAGGAGGAACAGGACGCGGCAGGAAGAGAAGGGGTAAAGGCGGGAAAGTGGCCATTTTGGGCATCGAGGGTGGGAAAAGCGGGGTGGGAGTGGGACAAAATGGCGGGGCTGGCCACACTGCCGGCGCCATCTGTGCTAACGCTAGGAACTGGGGGGGACACAACCAGGTGTGAGGGCATAGGGGAGAGGGTAGAGAAAAGACCCAGAGCCGCATGGCCATTGCCGCCCTGGTACGGGTAAAGAGACGGTGGGGAGGTGTCAGGGAGACGGCAGCAGCCCTGTGCCTGAGGGCAATGTCCACCCGCCGACTGGCTCTCAGATAGGGAAGAGGGTTTAGGGGCACATGGAGAGGTTGACGGGGTTGGGGGGTTCAACTGGGGACCCAAAACTCCCTCTTCTTTTTTTCCCTCTTTTTCCAACGAGAAAATCTTAAAAACGAGATTCACTTAATAAATTATAAAAATAATTTAATATAAATAAAAGACAATTAGGAGACATAAGAAATAAAGCAAAGGGTTAAAATGGCCGGGTGCCTTGGCGCGCTGCCAAGAGCACACCTGGTATCTCAGGGATACCCCTTTTATCCCATCCTTGCTGTGAGGGGTTAATGCATATTCAAGCATGTCCCCTCCCTGGTTCCGCCTTCTTGGATCATGCTCTTTGTTGTGAATTCATGTTGTAAATATTGGCTTTTCACAATTATTCTGATAAATATATATTATATGCTTTCACTATATTCTTTTCTCTCTTAGTAAGTTATAAGCTTAGATAGGAATTCTGAATAATAAAGATATGTTTCATCCGGACAAGGCAAGACAATGGGAGGATCAAGCTGTGGAAAACAGGCTGTTATCAGCAGCAGGAAAGGGAGAGCAAACTGTTATCAAAAAACCGGTACCAGGACGTGGGCAGGGGGGAAAGATAAGCTCAGCTGCCCTCAGAAGAAGGATGAGGGGCCCAGACCCTTATCAACAACTGACCATCTGCAGAGAAAAGGAAACCAGACTCCAAAAGAATGCTGACCAGCAAGAATAATGATGACCAGCAAAAAAATTATGATGACCAGCAGAAACTGAGACTGTGCAAAAGCATGATCTAAGAAGGCGGAACCAGGGAGGGGACATGCTTGAATATGCATTAACCCCTCACAGCAAGGAGGGGATAAAAGGGGTATCCATAGGACACCAGGTGTGCTCTTGGCAGCGCGCCAAGGCACCCGGCCGTTTTAACCCTTTGCTTTATTTCTTATGTCTCCTAATTGTCTTTTAATTTATATTAAATTCTTTTTATAAATTATTAAGTGAATCTCATTTTTAAGAATTTTGGGGGCTCTTTCTGGGATAAGCACCTCACCTCTAGGACCACCGGAGATCCAGAACGGGGAAACAGGCGCGCCCCTGCTGAGTTCAGCAGACCCCGCTCCGTTTCTCCTAGCGTGGGCCAAGCGGCTGCAGGTCAAAACCCCGAGGACAAGAAGGAGAGGAATAAAGCAAAGGAAAGGGGAAAAGGCTCCCTAAAAAAAAAAAACGCGGTATTTTTGCTCCATAATTCTTGTGCACGAAGACCCAAAGAAGAAGACGGATTGTAAGTAATCTTTGGGGGAGCGGGAAGCGGGGGTTGCAAGATACCCCCGGGGTTACTGGGACTGGGTCTCAGGGGAGGGGTTAGCCCCCCGGAAAGGGGAGCCCAGGTTTTTCCTGGCACAATCCACTGGGAAAACAGAGTAAAATGTGGATTCTCTAAAACTTTGTCAAGTTGAGGATTAAATCCAAGAAATTTGGACTTAAAACTGCCAAATTGAGGAATAATCCAAGAAACTTGAGATATTTGACATATTACAGTGCCCATGGGCGTATATTAACAAGTAACTGGGAAGTAAAGAGCACCTTATTGTCTTGCTGTGACTGGGTGGAGTTGAATGAACAGATGTGAGAATGCGTAAATAGGTGTGATTGTTGCGTTAAAGTTTGTTTGGTTTTTTTGTTTTTTTTTAGGAATTGTGTTGCTAAAGAGGAAAGGTATCCTTTGCTGTGCTGGAATAAGAGTAAACACGGGTCGATGTTTCCACAGGGACTAGATCACGATGGGGACACATGGAGTGATTTGCTTCCTCCCTGCGAGCTCCTGTCATGGAGCCCCGGGGGTTGGCAAACCAGAACTGGGGCTTGTAGCCCAGGAGCCGCAGGGATGCTGGTCTCAGCGGGTCTGGTCTCAGAATAAAGCCAAGGTTATCTTTAGTGGAGATCTTCCCTCCGCGCCTTTCCTCCCCTCCCCCCCCCCGGGCAACAAGAGCTGTTTGCGGGGTGGGATCGCTTTGGTGAGCTGGTATGTGGTTCAGCGTTTGAAGTTGTTTGTTTTTTTGGGTTTTTTTTAGAAGTTTTTTTTTTTTGCCCCACTGTGGCGGCGGTGAAAGGTTTTCCTGGGAGATGGTGCTCCCAGGGCTACTCCCTGCAGAGCTATTGGGACGGAGGGGCGGGTCAGCCTCAGGAGTGCAAGGGAACTCCTGGAGCTCCGGCCGGCGAGTCGGGCCGAACCCTGATAAGATCAGGCACAGAGGATGCCCTGAGGGGATGAGTTCAGCTCATCCCTTTTGAGTAAAGTGAGGGCAGGGGGCCGTCTAAGTCTTGGTGCCCCTGGATTGTTTAAACTTATTTTAGAGCTCTCAAGCCGCAGAGCTGTGTTTAGGTGGCTGCCGGCAGGCTGGATTGAACCACAGATGCTGGTTCGGGTTCCCTGCTCCAGGCACAGGGGGATCAGAGGAGCTCTCAGTGACTCCTGGAACCTCCTGAAGCTGTGAAACAGGCCGGGAACATGCCCAATGGTGAGAGAGCCAGGCGAGTCCCTCTGGGACCCAGGTTTTCTATGCCGGGGTCTTATGAGACCTTAGGCACATTAAGTTCTGTGATTCCGAGAGTAAGGACTGGTGTCAAACTGTCTCAGCGAGCTTTTTCTTAGCCAGATGTGTGAGTGAGATATGGAGCAGTCCTGGCGTATGGTATCAGCTCCAAACCAAGGGAGCTGCAAGTTGCAAGCCTTTGTTTTCCCGGGTTCTGAGAAAATTCCGTGTATGATGGTGCTGTAGGCTTCTGCAGCAGTAAGCTGTGTCGGTAATTAAAATTTGAGATTTCAGGAAGAGCAGAGAAGCTTTGGAGAGAAGCTTAGAAAAATTCCAAGAAATGCATCCTGGGAGAAAGTGGAAAAAGAAGTAAGCTCTGTTTGTTTTTTTTTTTTCTTGAGTGACTGCAATATTTATTTTGTAGAGAAACAAACCCATTTCTTAGTATGCCTTCTAATTTCTTTACTTTAGTGAATATCGTAAAATTTTGTAGTTGATTTTAATTTTAAAGGCAAGTTACAGTAATTTGCATAGCAGTCACTTCTTAAGGTGAAAACTTATCAGGTTGTCAATAAGTGTGAGAGCTGTTAGCCCTAATGTTGTTTGTGTCCCGTGCTCATGGGCGCAGCCCATGGTTCTTAACAGCAGAACCTGGTACCAGCCTAAAAGCAAAATCCTATGGATTGTTGTAAATCTTTTTAACTGCTGCTGAAAATTATTTTATCTCTCTTTTCACAATATGAAATGCTGATCATCTCTCTGATGATTTCTAAAAAGAGTTATTGTGATGGTGTGTTTAAGTGAAGATCAGGCTCAGAACTGCCATGATTTCTTGTTCTTTTGAATTTGCCAAGAAAGTGCACATGTCTCTAGGAGTGCTTGTGTTGTTTTGCAGCTGTGCTTATTACAGAAGCAGAAGTGGACCCGGTTAAAAGATTAGAATTAAGATTGTTAGTGTTTCGAATTGAGAAGAGAATTGTGGAGACTCTAAACTTGGTCTATTTTAATAAGTACATGTGTTTTTAGAGATGAGTCTTATTTTGTGAAAGAAGAGTTTGAAAACAATTGTAAGACTGGTTCTTGCTATAGATTGTTCATAATATATAAGCTGCAAGTACTGTTGAAACATAAAGGTATTGTCAGAAACTTGTCAATGTATCTAAATTCCTGTAAAAATAAAAGACCTGATCATATCTTGTCATAAAAAGGTTACACTAGAGATTATTCACATTAAGCAGCTGTGTGAGGATAGACCCCTTTGTACTTGTAGAAGAAAATTTAGAGAAGAATGATGTCTGTGTCTTCATTTCTAGCTTGTCTGAAGATCTGTTCAAGGCAGTAGAAATAGTAATTGCAGGTTTGTTTTAGTTGGTAAAAGTAGCTGGCTAGCTGACTGGTCTCTGTGTCTAGCGCCTTTGGGGTTTTGGGGAGGATCCCCAAAAAGGAGGTGTTAGGATTTTGTAGTTGATTCTAAAGCAAAGTAATTTGTGTAGTGGAGATTCTGGAGAGATGTGGTGTAAAGAGTGCGAGATGATAGTGGCAGAGAGAGAGAGAGAGGTTTGCGATGCCTTTCATTAGAGTTGTAAAGATTTTTAGAAAGAGAGGTGAGAATTGTGCCCGAAATAGGAGATGTTAGGAGCATCTGGAGCGCTGGGTTAGGAGTTGCTAGGTTTAGGTGTTGTTTTATTGCTTTTATGTAAAGCGGCTGCAGCAGGACCCGGTCCCTGTGAGTGGTGAACAGCGGGGCCCGGTGTGGCGGCTCCCGGTCCTCTCCCACCCGATGTGAAGGGTGCAGAGCGCGGTTCGTGAGGGGCGCTGCTGGAGCGGGACCCGCCGTGTCTGTGCCGGGGTCTCGAGGGGTGCGGGGTGCCGGGAGTGCTCGCCGGCCCGGCAGCGGTGCTGGGTGAGGTTTGGTGCTGAGGAGCGAGCTGGCCCAGCAGAGGAGCCCCAGACCAGAGCACTGTGGACTCCGGGCTCTGCCCCTCGGCTGTGGTGGGAGCTGAGTGTGTTTGAACATGCCAGTCCTGTGTGTGAAGGGACAGCACAGCAGGGAAAGAGGGGACACGAGCTTTGCCCCAGGGTCAGCACGCAAGTGACAGCCCCTCCCTGCAGAGCGAGCTGCTGAAACAGCCTGCTCGGCCCAGAGCTGCGGCAGCAGGAGGGGGAGATATAGAAATAGCCTGAAAAACTGCTGTGAATGGGAAAGAAGGAACGGAACAAAGGCTGAAGAAACAGACCGGTGTATGATGAGACCAAAGCAAAAGTAGTCTAGCTCGTTAGGTTCTGAAAACCTCATCAAAGTGTTTAATTTCTTGAAATAAGATCTCTTTTTCTCTTATTTTTTTTTCCTTTCTTTCTTTTACTCTTGTTGTTAAAAGGAAGGGGTTTGTTCTAAGAAACCGATAAAAGAAGTTTGTGAAGCTAAACAAGTAAATATTAACCAAAGGGTAAAGGTAATGAATGTAATTTATTTGAAGTCAAAACTAACCTAGCCTTTCTTGTTTAACTAATTTGAACACGCAGAAAGAGATTGGCTCCTATGTTAACTGTTAAATTTCGCTTAACCCAAGAATTTTAAAGAATACTGATGGAAAATTTTGATGTGATGTTTTCATTCTCCCTGTGTTATTAAGAAATTGTTTTCAGGTACTACTGATAATTAAGGCAGAGAAGCTGCAATCTGGACCAAAGAGTGAAGTTGGATTCACACCAATAAGATCAAAAGATCTGAGGACTGGACTGTAACACCCAAACAGAGTGATACAAACTGGACTCTTGGATAGAGGCCGGCGGTAATGAACTGAAACAATCCAAATGACCCAAGGAATGAGCTAAGAATCACGCCTAACTGAGAAGTAAGACCAAGCCTGTATCAGTAGTTTCAAGTCCTGCCTGGACAAGTTCTGGGACACTTTCAATATCCACCTTGGGAAGGAAAAATCCCACTCCAAACAGGAGGACTGGGGCTGTTTTGGTCGGGAAATCCTCGTATATTTTTGCTTTTGCCTGTGATTTGTATAAAGGAGAGGGGGAGAACCACAACTTCCATCAGTGACACATCATATACCTTGTCTAAATCATCCCAATATGGGACATGCTATCTGGATTAAATATAAGTGTTTAAATTAGAGAATAATAGGTATTATGGTTCACAAAGTTAAGCCTCTCATTGCAGGAAGTGTTCGGTGCCAAATCTATTAAAAATAACTTAAATGATAACTTTTTTTTACAGATGGGAAATTACTAGTGCGTGTTGAGTGGGAAGTACCTGAGGAACGGTGAGAAACTGCTGTTAAAAAGGTGTCAAAAGAAATTTGCTTGGAAATTACAAAAGAGGAAGTGACAAGGAAATAGGGGGCAAGACCAGACTGACCACTACAACTCACCACCGAGAAGAATATAAAACACCTGCTGTGAGCTGCAACCTCATAGGCAGGATTGGTGGGGGTGTAAGTCATACTGGACCCCTATTATTCCTTCTTCTGTCACTTATCCTTTTCCCTTTTGGGACACCAGCAAAGCCATGTTACAAATGCTATCAAAAGCTCTACATGGAATGACACCGGGTTTTCTTTCTTATTACCCACACCAATATCAATAGTCACTGCTATAACCCATCCAAGTTAAGTGCCTGTATACATAAATGGGAAAAATATTGGATCACAGAAAACTTAAGAGTCAGTGGTACTAGATTGGGAAGCATTTGCCCAAAAGGGGAAAAATGGATTTGCTTCACGGGGGCGGTCAAGGGAAAGACCCAAGAATTGATAAAAGAGCAAGTGATAAGAAAAAAGATAAAACCAACACAGAAACCTAAATCTAACTTAACCTCACGTCAGGACCTGTATGCAAGGCTCAAACAGCAATTAAAAGGGGAAATAGATATCTCAAGATTAGGGAAAAACCTGTTTGTGGATTTAGGGGAGAGGATAAGTAAAGAACTTAACATAACAAACTGCTGGGTCTGTGGAGGAGCCTTGATGACGGAGGAATGGCCATGGAAAGGTAGTAGCATAGGCCCGGTGGAACTCCTTAAGTGGAACTGGACCAATATAAGAGGGGGGACTCGACCAGAAGGATGGATTCTAAGTTCAACAGTGATAGGGGAAGAATGTTTATGGCGAACTGGTAAGGAATTTATTAAAGAAATAGGGAAAACTCCCTGTAAAAGGTATAAGGTTAGCAATGGAACTTCTACATGGTGGATCCCAGAGGAGCCAACTCTGTATTGGACTCAAGGAAAAGTAAAAGAAAAGAATTGTGTGTATGATAATCGAACCAGACTCTTCAGATGTAATGGTAAAGGGAAAAATCCTTACTCTGGAATCCCAGAAATATCTAAATTTGGGGAAAATATAAATCAACAGAAAAATGACTATTAGAAGGCACCAGATGGC
The DNA here is from genome assembly GCF_049639895.1 of Pseudopodoces humilis. Classification (NCBI taxonomy): domain Eukaryota; kingdom Metazoa; phylum Chordata; class Aves; order Passeriformes; family Paridae; genus Pseudopodoces; species Pseudopodoces humilis. The sequence continues at coordinate 6,513,237 of NC_142211.1, read as the reverse complement.
TTATTTTGGATATGTGAGAAAAGTGCATACCCAAAGCTCCCTTCGCAATGGAAGGGGAGTTGTACTCTGACGAGACAGAAATCAGTTGGGGGTGTTAGTTTTGGAAGTCCTAAAAAGAAATAAAAGAGAATGGTTTTGAGCACCTCAAAAATGGGGAGATGAGAAATGGCCCCTGAACGCATATTGGAAACATTCTTGGGCACAAGATGGAAGTTGGGGATATCAAACCCCAATTTTTGCATTATGAAACTCCAAGCTGTTGTAGAAATCATAACCAATAAAACAACTGGGGCTATGGAACTAATAGCCAGTCAGAGATGAAAAGCCAGAGCTGCAATATATCAGAGTAAAGTGGCTTTAGACTATTTATTAGCTAAAAGAAGGGGTGTTCTGTAAAAAAAAAATTAATACATAAGATTGTTGTTTTCAATGACAATAAAAATGCCATTCTAGATATCGCCAAAGATATCAGAAAAATGGCCTATGTGCCGGTTCAAAAATGAAAATCAGTAATGACCACTAATTGATGGGATAATGTATTGGGGATAGAGTAGTAGAAGAAGCTAAGCTTCTTCCCCTTGTAGCAGTGCTACAGCTGGTTTAATAGTTCTTCTTTGTTTAATCCCCTGTTTAATTTGGCTGATCACCAATATAGTTCAAAGCATAGCAAATGCCTATAGACCTGAAATTAGCTACATCTAGAATGGCAAAAACAAAAACAAACAAAAAAAAAAATCATAGTATTAAGAAAACAAAATAATGTGAAAAATCTGTTGGAAGAAGCTAAATTGATTTGTGAATAAATGAACGAGTGCTAGAAGCTAGAAAACAAGAATTATTGCTCAAGCCAAATGATTTATAAAAAAAATAAAAGGAGGGGTTGTTGTGAATTCATGTTGTAAATATTGGCTTTTCACAATTATTCTGATAAATATATATTATATGCTTTCACTATATTCTTTTCTCTCTTAGTAAGTTATAAGCTTAGATAGGAATTCTGAATAATAAAGATATGTTTCATCCGGACAAGGCAAGACAATGGGAGGATCAAGCTGTGGAAAACAGGCTGTTATCAGCAGCAGGAAAGGGAGAGCAAACTGTTATCAAAAAACCGGTACCAGGACGTGGGCAGGGGGGAAAGATAAGCTCAGCTGCCCTCAGAAGAAGGATGAGGGGCCCAGACCCTTATCAACAACTGACCATCTGCAGAGAAAAGGAAACCAGACTCCAAAAGAATGCTGACCAGCAAGAATAATGATGACCAGCAAAAAAATTATGATGACCAGCAGAAACTGAGACTGTGCAAAAGCATGATCTAAGAAGGCGGAACCAGGGAGGGGACATGCTTGAATATGCATTAACCCCTCACAGCAAGGAGGGGATAAAAGGGGTATCCATAGGACACCAGGTGTGCTCTTGGCAGCGCGCCAAGGCACCCGGCCGTTTTAACCCTTTGCTTTATTTCTTATGTCTCCTAATTGTCTTTTAATTTATATTAAATTCTTTTTATAAATTATTAAGTGAATCTCGTTTTTAAGATCTTGCACAGTCTCATTTTCTGCTGGTCAGCATAATTTTTTTGCTGGTCATCATTATTCTAGCTGGTCAGCATTCTTTTGGAGTCTGGTTTCCTTTTTTCTGCAGATGGTCAGTTGTTGATAAGGGTCTGGGCCCCTCATCCTTCTTCTGAGGGCAGCTGAGCTTATCTTTCCCCCCTGCCCACGTCCTGGTACCGGTTTTTTGATAACAGTTTGCTCTCCATTTCCTGCTGCTGATAACAGCCTGTTTTCCACAGCTTGATCCTCCCATTGTCTTGCCTTGTCTGGATGAAACACATCCTTACCATTCAGAATTCCTATCTAAGCCTATAACTTGCTAAGAGAGAAAAGAATATAGTGAAAGCATATAATATATATTTATCAGAATAATTGTGAAAAGCCAATATTTACAACATGAATTCACAACAAAAATAATATTTTGAAACACAGGAAAAAGCTTTGCAACAGAAAAATCTCCCTTAGCTTGAACTGTATATAACTTTCTTCCCACATTATCCCAAAATATTCCTGATTTAGCAGAATCCGAATTAATCTTAAAATGTTTAAAAACCCAATGAATAAATCTCTTTAAATCCCCTTTAGAAAACTTAAAATTTCCCGCTTTTAGGGTGTTCACAACTTGGATATAAAAGTCCCTCTCAGGTGGGGTCAGTCTCCACACAGAGGACTGATTCCCCATCCTTTTCCACTCCCCACCCAGCAGAAAAACAGCAAAGAAAAAGAAAAAAGCCCAAAAAAAACCTTCATGGGATCGACTTACAATTTCTCTTCGGCAGATGCAGGCGGGCGAACAAAAAGCTGCTGGGTGGGTGGTCACCTGGCGGCCGGTCCTCAGGGGCTTTTCCTTGCCCCGGATGGTCAGATGAGGGTCCCGGTCGCAGCCTCTTGGATAGCCTCTTGCTAAAACGCAAGGAAGCTTCCTCAAGGTACGGCGGCTCCAGCGGCGGCTCGCCTCGCAGTTAAAGCTGCAGGCGGATGTTTCTTCAGGGCTCCTTTGAATGCCCCGCACTGGGACGCCAGTTGCCGCGGCGACGGAAAGCCCGGAGCACCGCAACTTCTCTTGAGGCAGCCCTGAAAAGGGCTGGGCCGAAGCGCATGCGAGCAGCTTTGGGCAGTCGAGTGATTCCAGCTCAGCTCAGCGGCGGCAGGCAGGCAGGCAACACAGGAAGCAGGGACGAGAAAGCTGGTCCAGCGTTCCGCTAAGCACAAACCTTTATTCAGGCAGAGCTTTGGCGAAGGGTGCCAGCAACAGCTAATCCGCCAAACAGGGAAAAACTCGGGATATTTATAGGAGAGGAGAGGGGCGGGGGGAAGCCCGAGATACCTGTATCGGGGTGGGACAGCAGGGGGGAACACCAATGGGGCACAGCAGTTTAGCATAACTAACTCAAAGAGCCCTGGGAGCGATACATTGTCTCTCTCTGAGTGAAAGGTATCTTGCTTCCAGGGGAGAGCTAGGATCTCGGGCTCAGCGGGCTCTTCCGCACCCACACCTGTATGTCCACAATCAATTTTAAAACACTGAACATCTAATTTTCTTCTCTCTGACTCTCCCCCTCTCTCTCCACGGGCGGCATAGACAGGAATGCTTGCCCAGCAGTGGGAGGTGAAGACGGCTGCTGCTGTGACACAGGTAGAATTACGGGGCTCGCAGCCTGGGCAGAGCTCGCTTTCATGTCTTTTAAGGTATTAATTACAATCCGCCAAGTAGGACTGTGAGACAGAGTGTCCTTGCTTTTCCCTGTAATCGTTTTCTCCCACAACTGGTCTCCTATTTCTCTCAAGTTTTCCACTGCAAAAAGCAGTGGAGGCATTTTTAAGCTTCTCTTTTCTCCAGCCCATAAAACAAGCTTTACAAGGTCCTCATCCTTGACTGCTCCCCCTCGTTTAACGATAATTCTTTGAAGCAGTTTTCATGCTGCCGCAAATTCAACTTCCATGCTAGCAGCCCTGTGGACGGGGGGAGGTTCACGATGCCTCCTCCCTGAGTGCCGAAGCGTACCTGACTCCGGTCTTCTGTCTCAGGCCCCTCCATCTCAGTTTTCCCCAGCTTAGGTCTGCTTCCACATCTCACCGCGTGAAAACCCGCCAACCCATCTCTGATCCGCCAGCCCCAGTCCGCTTCCATGTCTCCCCACTGTGCGAGCCTGCTGAGCTGGTACCCTTTGCCCGCAAAGGGGTCCCTGTTCAGAGCTCCAGGTAATGGAAAACTGCTCAGACTATTCACTGAGTCCTCATAGAGGTATAGCAAACGTCATTTATTTCTATCTTTAGCACACTTTTATAGGGTCCGACAGGGTTCATGGGGCGTAACCAGCTACTATTGGTTAACACATATTGTTTTACATTCTTTTCCTTATACACAATGCCATTGTTTTTCTTTATTCTCACTGTTCCAAGAGAGTTTCAAGGACACTGCCTTTAGTATTGTCACCTGGATTGAAAGCTGGGTTGTGCAGACAGACTTTTACTAAAATATCATGCTTTTGCTCTGTTAAAATGTTTTCCTACAACCCCCTGCAATCCAGGAGGAAGTAGTTAATGACCTGCTATGCCAGACACTCACAAGTATATGGGATCGGATTCAGCTGAGGGTGCTGAAGGAGCAGGCAGAAGAGCTTGTCAAGCCACTCCCTCATTTATCATCAGTACTTGTGTAGCGGGTGGAGCCTGACTGCATGCCGGGCACCCATTAAAGCTGCTCTATCACTCTCCTCTTCAGCTGGACAGTGAAGAGAAAATATAATGAAGGGTTCATGAGTTGAGATAAGGACTCACCAAATACCTTCATGGGCAAAACGGACTAGAGATATTAATTGAATTTATTGCTAACAAAATCAGAGAAGGATAATGAGAAGTGAAATAATACCTTAAAAACACCTTCCCCCTACCCCTCCCTCCTTCCAAACTCTACCTCCTTCCCCAGCAGCACAAGGAGACAGGGAATGGGGGTTATGGTCGTGCCTACATTGGGTACCAGAAAGACTGAAGTGGGTTCACCATGGCTGGGTGCCAGGTGTCCACCAAGCCACTCTATCACTCCCCAGAGGGATGGGAGAGAAAAAAAAAAAACAACTCTGGAACTTTGGTGTTTAAAACAGTCCCAATTCCTGCTAGAGTCTTTTCATCAGCCTTTGTAGAGAAACAGAAGTCTTCTTCTGCTAATCTATGGAGTTTCTCACGAGAAAACTATTTCTGTTATAGCTTTCTATTTCTCTGATGCCAGCTGCCCGGAAATCTGCCATCAGTTCACTCTTACCATTTCACATCACTCTGAGGTGTGTATGGGCCATGAGTCTAGGGATATCATTTTTTAAGGATGAGTTATTCAAAGGCAAAAGTCCTCTTCATCTGTCTCTGTGAGCTTTGCTGGAAAACAGTTTTCTCATTGCCCTCAAGGCCTCAAATCTTCGCTTCACTCTGTTCCAGTACCTCACTGTATCACAATTACTCTACTTTTTGCTCAAAATCCACACTTTGAACACTCCATTCCTCCCAATATACTCTGTCATGAATTAAAGGAGTTTTTTTCAGAACACTATTGTCCATCTCCATAGCTTTAACAGAAAGATATTTCAGCTTATAAAGCATCTCCTTATTCTCTCTTCTCCATCAAAAACTTAACTCTTTTCCTCACTGTCTTCTTCATGTTGATTGTCTCTCTCTCTCTGTCTCTCTGAGAAAAAAGAGTAATCTGTACGTTTTATCCAGGTAGTACAAGAATTAAAGTCTTAGAAAAGCTGCAGATGTTCATGGTGTCAAGTTTCAGTCCAGCAGCAGAAACTACAAACTAAGCCAAGCTGGCCGGCTCCGTTTCTCTCCCCCCCCCCCCCCCCCCCCCCCAGCCTTGTCCGGCCTGGAGGCGGGGGGGGGGGGAGGAGGCTGAGACAGACCCTTGTTACCTTGTCAGAAGCCGGAAACCAAAGAGAAGGAAGAGAACTCTGGCTTTACATCTTAAGGTGGTGTTCACAGGTTGATCTCACTTTTCAATGGTCAAAACTGCTGTCAATTCTTAGAAATTACTGATAATTGGTCAGGAGAAAAGACTCCCATCAGCCACCAGCAGCTTCAACTTCCTTAGCTCCCAAAGCTATCTTAAAGGTAAAGTCACCCCATGACAGGATGTTGTCTACTTGGACGTCAGTAAAGCCTTTTATGCAGTCTCCCACAGCATTCACTTGGAAAAGCTGACAGCCCATGCTACACTCTTGACTGGGTTAAAATCTGGCTTGATGTCCAGACCCAGAGACTGGTGGTGGTTTGAGTTACATTCAGTTGGTGGCCAGTCACTATTGGGGATCCCCAAGGTTCAATAGTGGGACAAGTCCTGTTTAATACCTTGATTGATGATCTAGACATGGAGATTGAGTGTACCCTTAGTAAGTTCACAGATGACACTGAGTTGTGCAGGAATGTTGATCTGCTGAAGGGTGGGAAGACTCTACAGAGGGATCTGGACAGACTGGATCAATGGGCAGAGGTCAGTTGTATGAGGTTCAATAAGGTGAAGTGCCAGGTCCTGCACTATGGTCACAAAAACCCCATGGGATGCTACAGGCTGGAAGCAGAATGGTGCAGTGGAAAATGACCTGAGGGTGCTGATGGACAGCTGGCTGAACATGAGCCAGCAGTTTGCCCAGGTGGCCAAGAAGGCCAATGGCTTCCTGGCTTGTATCAGAACTAGTGTGGCCAGCAGGACCAGGGAAGTGATCATTCCCCTGGATTCAGCACTAGAGAGGCTGTGACATGAATCCTGTGTTCAGTTTTGGGTCCCTCACTAAAAGAAAGACATTGAGGTGCTGGATTGTGTCTAAAGAAGAACAACAAAGCTGGTGAAGGGTCTAGAGAACTGTCATGGAGTTACTTTACCTTTAAGAAAGTTTAAGTTGCTGGGATCTGCCTGGCGTCTTTTCTCCTGACCAATTATCGGTCATTGCTGAGAATTGACAGCAGTTTAGGCCATTGAAAAGTGGGATCAACTTGTGAACCCTACCTTAAAGTGTAAAACCAGAGCTCTCTTGGTTCTCTTTGTTTCCTGGCTGGGAAGGGCGGCAGAGCCCCAGGCTTCCCGCTCCCTGCCCAGGCCATGCGGCCGGGCGGGGACTGGGCTGGGCCCAGCGTCTCCCGGCCGGGGGATGCGGGCCCTGTGGAGGGGGTTCTGGCCGGGCTCCGGCCGGGCCGGGCCGAGCCGATCTCTGGCTCGGCTGCAGGTTTTTTGCTGTGGCTGGATTCACTGGAGACTGCTGAGTGAAGAAAGAGAGAGGCTCTGGACCTGCAGCGGGCTGGGCGCGGCGACTGCACTCTCCAGGGCAGCCATGAGGAGCTTTCCATCGCAGACGGCTCCAGCTCCTGCACCGGCCGAAGCCACAGAACTACCTACAACAGCCTGGGCAAGATTTTAACTCTTTCATTACCCAGATGAGACTTGCGGATTAATCTTTTTATCCAGACAGAGAAAAGAGAGTGATCAACATGAAAAGAGACTTTATAAACTACTAGTGACAGGAAAGAAAAGAAAAGGTAGAGAATTAAGAAGATGCTTTAATTAAGCTGAAATATCTTTCTGTTAAAACTATGGAAATGGACAATAAGGTCTTGAAAACGCTCCTTTAATTCATGACAGTATATAGGGAGGAATAGAGTGTTCAAAGTGTAAATTTTGAGTAAAAAGTAGAGTAATTATGGTACAGTGAAGTGCTGGAAGATTTGAAGCCTTGAGAGGCAATGAGAAAACTGTTTTCTGGTGAAGCTCACGGAAACAGATGAAGAAGACTTTTTGCCTTTGAATAACTTATCCTTAAAAATCCCATCCCTAGACTCATGGCCCATACACACTTGGGATGTGAAAATGGGAGGAGTGGGCTCTAATAACAGCAGCTCTGGGCAGCTAACATTAGAGCAATGGAAAACTATAACAAAAATAGTTTTTCTTGTGAGAAACTCCATAAATTAACAGGAAGAAACTTCTGTTTCTCTATAAAGACTGGTGAAAAGACTGTAGCAAGAATTGGGACTGTTTTAACCATCAAAGTTCCAAAGGTTTTGTCTCTTTTGTCATGTGAACAAGGGAATAGTGGGTAGACAGGGGATGAAAAGGTTTTTCTGGAAGTTTATTCTGGTGTTCTTATTGTAGTTTGTCAATAAACTTTCTTTCTTTTTCCCTTTTAAGTTTTATGCCTGTTTTGCTCTTGTTCTAATCCATATCTCACAGCAAGAAATAAGTAATTTTCTTAGTTATTGGTTTAAAACCACGACAAGAACAAGTCTTATCAAGAGAGGCTGAAGGAACTGAGGTTGTTTAGTCTGGAAAAAATGAGGCTGATGGTAGACCTTATTGTTCTCTACAACTATCTGAAAGGAGATACCTAAAGGTATACCAGGGTGATACCTAAAGATTTTTATCTTTTTATGTATTCTTCATGTATTTTTAGCTTTGTAGATTTTTAAGGCATGGTTATAACTTCTAGTACTTTTCCAGCTCTCTTTCCCACAGTGAACAAACTCCTATTGATTTGGGGCACAGTTTTCACCATATTGTGTACCCGAAAGCTTTCAAGTAAAGGTTTATTTTATATTATCATCTTAACGTTGTTTCAGAAGGTTTTGTTCTATTTCCAGGCATCAAGGGAACTGGTGGAGTCACCATCCCTGGAAGTGTTCAAGAAACGACTGGACATGGCACTTTCTGCTATGGTTTAGTTGTAAAGGGATGTTCGATCAAAGGTTGGACTTGATGATCTTGGAGGTCTTTTACAACTTTACTGGTTCTATGATTCTGTGATAACCTCAGTAATATAAGCAAACTGTTTTCCTGTCAAATGGTTTCCTTACATTATACTATTGCATATAACTTGATGTACAATCCAAAAGTTGGTTACAAGGTAAAATGTTTAAAGGAAGTTATTCCAAAACACTGAAAGTTAAAAAAAAACTACAAAGCAGGTTTTTTCTTCATATTTTTAAATACTTTTCATTTTTAAATACTGGTTCAAAATTTGTGATTGTATCATGGAAGGACCAACTTTTTTTAATTTTTAAAAATTTATCATTAGTGTCATAAAGCTGTTATAGAGCAAAACAGTTATACTCTATACACTCAAGGTATTCAAAAATATGATTCATGTTTTGAATCTGTAGATGAATGGTGGCAATTCAAATACAGCATTATCTGTACAACTTGACAAAAATACAGGTGGACAATCTGATTAGTTAAAAGAGAATCTGCACAACTTCATATAAGCCAGCTCATCCCAATTAAGTATAAGGTAATTTTTTTTCCAAGATGTATTAAATTTTTCACAGATACATTTGTCAAAATAAAATGTTAAGTTTTCAGACAGGATAACAATGACCATCTCTCATCCTCATTCCCAATACAAGTTCTACAGTAATTTCCTTCACATCTAGTTCAGCAACATTCAAATTCACAAAATGCACACAGATATTCAGATAACAATATCTGATGGATCAGAAAACTCTTCTCAGCCCTTCAAATTGGTTCAGCTTATGAAAACAGCCATTCTAGAATCATGGGCTGCTTCTGCAAAGACCACAGCTGTATAAATACTACAGATCCTTTAACAGGATGAAGAGAACTCAGAATGCACAGATATGTGGCAGTGATTGGAAAGAGTGTTGGGCTCAAAAGATGGGAAATTTTAAAAACCCATAAACGATCCCTTCTAGAAGAAAAGACCTAATGGCTACTTGCACATGGACAATCTGAGGCCGATAGATGCCTTTTAAAATTTGTTTTTAAATCAGTCAATTAATACCTATTGCTCAATTTTGCAACTCCTGTATTCTTTAAGAAGACTCCTACAACTCTGATTGGACAGGGCCAGCTGTAGTGAAGTACCAGTACCTTTATCTAAAAGCAAAATATTATTTACAATTAGTATCTGTAGTTCAATTTTATTTACAGAATTGCAAAAGTACATCATATTTAGTGCAAATGCAACTAATGATATAAGAATTATATACTGCTTTGTAAACTTCCCATACCTTTGCAAAATAAAGTCATCCAATTAAATTAATGAAGTTAGTTGCCTGTGTTCAACAACTACAAGAAAAGGCAACTAAGGAGTTAAACTCTATATTTTGGACTTTTTTTCCCTTTACATTCCCATCAGTAGCTATGGTGGAATTAACCACTGCTTGGTTGATTTTAAAATGAAGAAGTATATTTGAGATATTTTTTTTTAACATTACTATATAAAATGTTCACTAGACATGTAGTAAACATACAGCTTTTCATCTTATTCGCCTTACTAGCATTAACATATAGGCACTTTTCTAGATATTCAAATTAATAGAATAACTCTGTAATAAGGCATATTCCATGTACACCATTTGAAAAAGGCAAATAAAAATGAAAAAATTATGGAACATGAAAGCTGCATGCATGTGTAATTGTGTGTTATGTATGATTTCATCTCTAAAAAGAAGATAAACAGATTAAGTATTTTTTTCAACACTGCAGATCACATTTAATCATTCACCAAATCTTTATTAAATTACTATTTTTTATTTATTTTCAGTTACCTACCATAGTATATCAAACAAGACTTTCAGTTTTCTTTTGAGAAAAAAAATAAACCTGGAACTTTTTTCTTGAGATACACAGGTTGGTGAAACACCCAGCAGTCTCTGAAGAATTTCCAGCTACAGGATATGGATAAAAGACCTCCAAGTCAGTACTAGTCTGCCAGAGACTTCTCTTAATGAGCATATCCAGAATCAGAGGCAGGCAAATATCTGACGTGAATTCTCATAACAAATAGACAGAACTTTCCAGTATGAACTACACATCCTTATAACTGATGAGTTTTTGATTGAGGCAAGTATCAGTGCAACTTACTCTCTACATGAACCTCATAGCACGGCTTTATCAAGATGAGAAAAACATGCAGGATCTGAAAATAATGTACTCATCCTCATTCTAGGGTGGGAATGTTGTCCTATGTAGTCCAAATTACTTCGGTAAATATTATAGTTTACCTTCTCACAGCTTTGGGAAAGTCCCAGATATCATGAAAGCAAGCAGTCCACATTTATAATGAACAGATGACTTCTAGCTTTCAGGCACTGTCTTTCCCTCTCATACAGAATCTTCTTAGAAATTTCTGGATCATGTTTAATAGCAAAATTTCTGTAGCACATATTGCATAACTAAAAATCCAATAGAAATATACCTGGAAAAAAAATAAAGCTTTACAAACTCTCACTCCTTCAGAGCCAAAGATCGTCATAAGAGTAAGACAATAGAAAAGGCAAAGTCATAAAGATACTGACAGCCCTCAATTATTACCTGACATTTTATGTAACAAGATGATTCATTATAGAAACAAATGGCAATGAACTATGATTATACAAAGCAAAACAAAACCTGTTAATAAGTCACTTAGGCTTTACTGAACTCCCTCCCTCCCCACCAAAATACTAAAGATTTTTGCACACATAAAGTACTTAGAGAATGCTATATGTGCATTTGTCTTTTGTGCTTTTTAGACATGCACAAAAACTGCACTAGTATCTTAGGAATGTTGACAGTGATATTCTGCAAGTTGTTTAAAATTAAAGCAGTAACCTCTGTTGGTGATTCAAAGCCGTACACATTCTTCCTCTTCTAAAGCAATCAAAATAGCCATATGCATGTTATCAAAACATCTATTGATAATTACACACCGACTCCACAAAAGATTTAGGAGAGAGCTAGTGTTAAATATTCAGCCTCATAGTAATGCAGCGCTTCTTTACTTCAGTATACAAACCCTAGAAACTCTAAAAAGACTATAGATCCTTTGTTCCAACATGGAGTGTTCTATGCACTTATTGGTCACTTCAAGGTGGAATGCTCACCCAGTCTTGTTCTGATCACTGAAAAGACAAAATACAGTAGTGAAAATTTTGAACAATAATAGGAAACCTGAACTTGTTAAACCCCTTAAATAGTATCAACACTATTATCACATTTGAACTGCTGGCTTGTGACAGCTATGTTTTAAACAATCCACCTACACTAGTTCTTTAACAATATGCAATTAAAAATGAGAATCATTACAGGGCGACCTGTTACAGAGGGATGAAACTACTATGATTTTTGGAGTTGGACATAACAAATAGAACCTAAAAATAGAGGTAGCCTATGCCATAAATAGAAAAGTGATAAAACCCCATTTTCATAGAATCATATAATATCTTGAGTTAGAAGGGACCCACAAAGATCATCAAGTCCAGCTCCTGACTCTCTCTGCACAGGACAACCCCAAGAATCACACCATGCGCCTGAGAGCATTGTCCAAACATTTCCTGAAGTCAGACACATTTGGTGCTGTGACCAACCACCCTCTGAGTGAAGAACCTTTTCCTTATATCCAAGCTACATATCTCCCCTGATGGCTTCATGTCATTCCCTCGGGTCCTATGACTGGTCACCAGAGAAAAGAGATCAGTTGCCAGCCTGCCTGTCTGCTTCTGCTCATGAGGAAGTAGACTGCAATGAGGTCTCTCCTCAGTCTCCTCCAGGCTGAACAAACCAAATGACCTCAGCTACTCTTCATGCATCTTCCATTCAAGGCCCTTCATCATCTTCATGGTCCTCGTTTGGATGCTCTCTAATAGCTTTATTTGCTTATTATACTGAGGTGCCCAAAACTGCACACAGGACTTGAGGTAAGGCTGCACCAGTGCAGAGCAGAGTGGGACAATCACCTCCCTTGACCAGTTCATGATGCTGAATTTGGTCACCCCAGCACCTGGTTGAGTCATATCACTGCCAGGGCACACTCCTGACTCATATTCAACTTGCTGTGAACCCAAACACACAGATCTTTTCCCATGGGGCTGCCCTCCAGCTTCTTGTTCCCTAGTCTGTATGTACATCCGGGGTTGTCCCATTCCAGATGCAGAATTCGTCACTTGCCTTTGTTAAACTTCAAATGGTTGGCTCGTCCCAAATTAGTATCATCAGCAAACTTACTTAGTATCTCTTTGAGTCCTGTGTCCAAGTAGTTTATGAAGATGTTGAAGAGAACTGGCCCTAAAATGAAGCCCTGAGCTTTAAAATGGAGCTTTACTGAAATCCCAAATGATTATATCAACTGGCTTCCCTTGATCAACTAGGTGGGCTACCTTGTCATAAAAGGAAATGAAGTTTGTCAAACTGGACTTTCCCCTCATGAAGCCAAGGTGGCTGTGATCAGCGATTGCATTGTCCTTCGGGTGTTTTTCAGTAACTCCCAGAATAGTCTTCTCCATAATTTTACCAGGCACTGAAGTGAGACTGACAGGCCAGTACTTACCAGGGCCATCCCTCTTGTGCTTCTTGAAAATTGGGATAATGTTACCCAGTGTCCAGTCAACTGGGACCTTTCCAAATTCCCAAGACCACTGAGAAATCATTGAGAGTAGCCTCACGATGACATCTGCCAACTCTTTGAGCATTTTTGGATGAACCTCATCAGGTCCCATATACTTATAGGAATCCAGATGGAGCAACAAATCCTGCACAGTTTCAGGATTGACTGGGAGTTTGTCATTTTCGCAGTCATGGTCCTCCAGCTCAGGGCTCTGGGAGTCCCAGAGGCCATCATTGGTATTGACGAGAGAGGTGAAGAAAGCAGTAAATGTCTCTGCTTTGTCTGTGTGCCTGTTTGTGAGGTGACTGAACTCATCAAGCCACAGATCAATGTTATCTCTGATTCTCCTTTTGCTGTTAACATATTAAAAAGCCCTTTTTGCTGTCCTTCACAGTGTTGGCCATCTTGAACCCTAATGGTGCTTTGTCCGCACAAATTTTCTCCTTACAGTGGTGAGAAGTATCTCTGTAGCCCTCCTATGTCACCTGACTTTGCTTCAAATGTCCATACACCTTTTTTTGCCTTATCTCCAAAAGAAGATCCCTGTTCAGCCAAGCCAGCCTTCTGCCTCATCTGCTTGATTTCCGATATTTGGCAGTTGCCTGCACCCCCTTAGGAGGTGGTGTTTAAAAACTGACCAGCACTGATGGACCCCAGCACCTTCAAAAGCATTTTCCCAGGGAACCTTACTCACTAGTTCCCTGAACAACCTGAAGTCTGCTCTCCTCATTTCCAGGGTTGAAGCTTTGTTGACATTTTCTCCTGTCAACAGAGATTTTAAACTTGATCGCTTCGTTGTCACTGTGGTCAAGACGGCTGCCAATCTCCACTCACAAGACCCTCTCTGTTAACAAGCAACAAATCAAGGAAGGCATCTTTCCTAGTCAGCTCCCTTAGTACCTGTACCATGAAGTTGTCATCCAGGTGTTTTAGGGATCTCCTGGACATGTTTGTACCAGCTGTGTGGTTAACATCTGGCAAGTTGAAGTCTCCCATAAGGACAAGAGTGGTTGACTTAGAAGTGTCCCTTAGCGTAGATGCAAAAAGCAAGCAGGGAACAGAGCCTGTGTGAAGCTAAGTCACACAGGCTTCTCAGTCTGGCCTGAAAAAGCATCAGAAAGAATCCAAAAGAATCCAAACAGTCCTTGGTAAAGGACAACAATCTTAGCAGGTCTTGTTTAGGAAACAGTCAAGGGGTAGTGTTCCACTTAACCAATGATGATGGATGTGTTGCTTTAATGACCAATGAGGGTTTTACCTCTCAGACCTTCTCGAACATGCGTATAAAAGAAGATTAAGAATAATAAACTTTTCTCTCTTGGACAATGCAGCTAAGAGAGTCATGTCATATTGCTTCGCCACTCTTAATATAGCGCGACACCTTAGTTCCTTAAAGAATAATTCATCAGTGTCATCATCCTTGCTGGGTAGCCTATAGCAGACCTCCATGCTTTATTTGTTTGTCCCTTGATCCTTACCCTGAGGGTCTCAACTGTGCCACTGCAAACTGTGAGTTTCATAACTTCCAGCCCCTCTGTTACAAAAAATGTCCCCCCACCTCACCTGCCCTACCAATCCCTCCTGAAGTGCTTGTAACCATCTACATATATTAAATCTAAGCACTGAATTCATGCTAGAAAGACATTTCTAGATCACATACTTCTGTTTGGCCTTAAATATTTATAATAGTGAATCAAGAATTAAAAAATTAATGTATACCTGCTAATACTAGAATAAAATAGGGTTTCCAGCTGTTTTCTCTTGCACATATGATGTAAAACGCTTTAAGAATTTTGGATATTCTCGTTTTGCCACTGCCCGTAACACTGATGCTGGTGCCCATCCTCCTGGGTTCACTAGAAGTAGACAGTAAGCCAGACATTGAAATAGAACATATCTGCTAAAAGCTAGAAAATGAAATTTAAGTTGGTATTCCTGCAATTCTTTCTGAAGTAGGAAAGAATAATCAGCAGAATTTAAACCCTTACAGTTTGTATTGCAACACTTTCTACTCTTATTTCTCTAATTTAGTCCAGTTCTACAATGCTACTATTTAGAAAACATTAAACATGGTGTGTTGGCTTTGGCAAATGCCCAAATGAAAGATGATATTCTTTAAGTACTTCCAAAAATCAACGGAAAGACAGACTCAAGCTACTTCTCATTTCAAAGAAAATAGAAGTCAGTCCATAACTTTTCAATAACTGCTGCATTTGCCTGCAGAATTGCTACATAGCCAATGTCTTACAAATTATTTTTAAGGCACTTGAAGCAAAATTTGCTCTGATTATAAAATATACTTAAATTCACAGGTCAAATACTTTGCTGAAAAAGATGCCACTTCCCATATAATCACAGTTCAAAATTTGTCAATGAAGATATATTTTTTTAAATAATTGTTAAACTTCTAAACAGGAAACAAAGGAGCTTACCCCAGAGTTTAACATCATACAGTATTTTTTGTACAGGATTTAATACAAGTTGTATCACTCCTATATGGCAAAGATTTACTGAACCCAATTTCTTAATAAGCTATGTAATAGGTGGTCAAAAATAATAAGCAGGTGAGATACTCAAAGTATTTTGCAGCTACAGGGGAGGAGATAATAGGTATGAGATTCCAATACTATAATATACTGCTGAATACTGGGTACAGTAACAATACAGTTTGTTTTTGCTAACTTTGCAGTCAATACCAAAGGTTCTGTCAGTTAAAAAAAAAAAGTAGACTACATTATGCTATAGTTTGCAAACATCCTTTGCAACCATGAATTGTGTAAAAAAATTGATAGTAATGCATGAATAAAACTCCTAGATTATTACTAAAACTTAATGCTTATGCCAAGTCATGCCAGTTGGAGACATTGCTTCTGCCCATCCCTCCTCCACCCCAAGGTTCTGTACTTAGGACTGAGCTACACATTACTTTCATTTATTGCTCTCAAAATGCCACACAATGAAAGATCCCATTCACTGACTGATGCAGTACACTAATTTGAGTACTTTTGACCATGAAGACCACAAGTGTGATCCTATATATAAATTTAACAGAAAACTGCATCAACCTTTTTGTTCCCCAGTATTCACCTCCCAGGAATTAACATATATCATTAATGTCATACTGAATAATTTTAGACTTACCATTAGCTACATATGTAATCTTGCATAGGATATTGTCCCTGCTTATTTCCTTGTTCCCCTCTGGTGGGCTTACTAAAGTCTGACAAATCATAGCAATATTTATTTTGGCACGGACACAACGATTGTTCATCTATAAAAAAAAAAAAAACAACAAACATTTGTAAATTTCAAACTAGGTTTCTTTCAGCATACTCGAATGCTAACATTTTAATTTAGTATAAAGTCTAATGCACTCCAAAAGTTGTGTTTCTGGGAGTTTGCATTCTAGCACTACACGGATGTAACATGAATGTGAATGAAAGGTACACGGTGAGTAGGGAAAGGGTTAAACTGAAATGCCTGAAACTCAAGTTTCCGCTTGCTTAATACAGTGAATTATTTCAATTATTGTGATAAGTAAGGAAACATCTAAAGAATAATGAATCAGTGTTTACAAATATCAGTTAGTAACTTTTCCCTTGTAAGCAGGCAATGGCATAGTATTCAGCACAGAAACACTACAGAGAAAACAATCATTGCTACTGTCTGACAGAACCAAGGCAGAACTGTGTAAGCTGTAGGTTTAATCGATTCCATATCTAGTTATACAAGCCTATCCCCATGTCTGACAATGTTGAGGAGTTCAATTCCATATGAAGGAATCTATCTCAATTCTTTAAAATTTTTCACCGGAAATTTTGCTTCCATTTTTCTGCAACACCTTAAATCTGCCAGCTGCTGAGATAAGGTAGAGTTTTTGGCTCAGAAAGTTTTCATCAGGTCATTGTATCATCTGGTATAAACAAACTGTATTTTGGCATACCTCCCCTCTCTCCCTCCCCTCCCCTCCCCATTGCAAGAGCATCACACCACATAATAGAAAAATGTCATCTTTAAAGCGGAACTTGATAAAATGAAAATAACACTTACAGGAGCACTGTCATGTTCCACAGAGAAATTGCAAACAATCCATGTTTCAGGATCATTTTCACTGAATGCTGGTATTTTTCTGATGGCAGACAAATATAGCACATCCCTTTGGGAAGCCGGCCACACTCTCTGCAGAGAAACACCTGAATATAAGCTTTTCCAGTTTTGCAAATTAAGTACTTACTATCCTTAGATAAAGGAAAAAAACAAACAAGGCAAAACAGGTCAGTCATGTTATTTAAGTAAAAAAGTTTATTCAAGTTAGTAATTTCATGCAATTTTGAAAACTCAAGCAGAACACAGATGTTGTACAGATGTATAACAGGTTATATGGCTATACTTAATTTTAAAAATTTAAGGCAAAAGTTTAAGGCCTTCGAAAGGCAGGGAGCCAAGTTGCAATGACTTTTTCAGAAGACAACCAGGAAGAGGCACTTCCTCTACTGTTCTCTCAATCTCAAATTTACATTGTAATTAATACTTGTAAGCTATAAACAGAACTAGTGGTTAAGTATAAATAGAAGCATCTACAGTTATTTATGTCTCCATAAATATGGTAAGAGAGAGAGCACAATAAATACTTATAAGAAATTTTATTTCAATAAATTATTACTTTAATGAGATAGATATGATATATTGGTATTATCTAAGAGAACGCTTCAGAAGCAAAGTGTCATAAAATAAAGCAAAACTGTACAGAAACCAATTTCCTGACACTCAATATGGGCAAAAAGTCTAGCTTTTACCACAACACTATACAGTTCATACAACTGTGTTCAAAAATCAGTCTGCTGTTCCAGCAGTTTTAAAATAACCACATTTTCAGTTTAAAAAAAATATTTTTTTCAATATTTGAATATACTAATACTCAGAATCATGCAAGATTAAACATAAGAGTGTACACTTCATTCTCAATTTTTTAGAACCTGTTAGGTTATAGCTATTGGATTATAAGTCAAATGAACATTTTAGTAAAGCTAAATCAGAACTAGTTGGGGTGAAAAACCATAATGAAGTTAAAACAATAAATGCACCAGGAACTATAAGTCCTCATAATGCAAATGTAGAATGTCAACTAATTGTGGTCAACAATAACTTGCATTATTGCAAGAAAATGTATGATACAGGGATAGGGGTTTCTTCCTTGTAGTCAGTGACAATTTATTGCTTCAGTTTTCTTGAGATAAGCCTTGCCTTACTGCCAGTGATATACTTAAGACTAAAAACAGTCCTCATTTGTTATTGCAAACTCTATCATATAGATACACAAACAATTATGCTATCAAGTAAAGTTTTAAAAATTTACAAAGTTGCAGTTCAATAGACTGATGCCTTGAGAAGGCTGACCTAGAACAGAGGCTGGACAGAATTAAGAATATAGTAGGTATTTATTGAAAGGCCTTAAAGGATACACCTTGAGCAGTACAAGAGCCTGGACAGGGCTACACCCAAGATGGACCTAAAAATGGTCACAAAATGGATGACTGGTCACAAGGTCTCACATTTCTACAAGTTTTGGTCCATCTGCATATTTGGGTTAATTGTCCAATTATAGCTTCATATTATGAAGTACCATCCTTGTTTTCTCTCTTCATCCACCATTTTTTATGCTTTTAGGCCTGAAACTTGTAACGATTGTCCTTGGTATCAAACTAGAGAAGGAATTGTTTTGTCTACCTACTCTGTGAAGAGAGCTCACTAACACTTAATATGAAGCTCAAAACTACACACCTAGACAGCACAGAATCTGAAAAATATGAAAGCTAAAACTTAAGGCAACAAGAGAACTTGTTCTAAACTTTTATTCTGGATAATATTTTAAGTTGTTACGATGGTAAAGTATTTCAGAATAGATTAGAACACATATAGTCCAAACTGTCTTACTGAGGTTTGTATACAGGTGAAGTGTTATTACCTTATGCATCTGGTAAATGATGATGGCATTATCAGCTAAATTTTCCACAACATGGAAATTTTCAATTGTTGCTAAGAGGAGGGAAAATAAAAGTACATCAGTAAACAAGCACAGATATTAGGTCAATGTTATGAAGTATATGCTTGCTGATAAGCATGCAAAACTTATAAATCTATTTCTTACTTTCCCAGTCATTACGAACATCAACATTCCAGAAGTAGTGGCAGACTTCATGTCCTGTTACCCCTTTAACGGCATGCGTTGCTTTCAAAGGATCTAATACGATTCCATTCTCTTCCACCTCTCTTCTGTACACCTATGGTCAAATACAAAGACAGAAATGAAGAGAAATTGACAAAATTGTTCATGTTTTAATTATTTAAAATTTCATCAGCTTTGATAAAAACTTACCCAGAAGACTAACAAATGAATAATTTGCCATGTCAGTGTTCTATGGTAACTACCAATGCAGATATTCTTGCAAGGCACATCACATAAAAACACCAGTATTTTGAAAAATTTCTACTCCAAATATGAGTAATAGAATCACAGAATATCTTGAGTTGAAAGACACCCACAAAGATCATCAAGTCCAACTCCTGACTCTGTCTGCACAGGACAACCCCAAGAATCACACCATGTGCCTGAGAGCATTGTCCAAACATTTCCTGAAGTCAGACACATTTGGTGCTGTGACCACTTCGCTGGGGAGCCTGTTCCAGTGCCCAACCACCCTCTGAGTGAAGAACCTTTTCCTTATATCCAAGCTACATATCTCCCCTGATAGCTTCATGTCATTCCCTCGGGTCCTATGACTGGTCACCAGAGAAAAGAGATCAGTTGCCAGCCTGCCTGTCTGCTTCTGCTCATGAGGAAGTAGACTGCAATGAGGTCTCTCCTCAGTCTCCTCCAGGCTGAACAAACCAAATGACCTCAGCTACTCTTCATGCATCTTCCATTCAAGGCCCTTCATCATCTTCATGGTCCTTGTTTGGATGCTCTCTAATAGCTTTATTTGCTTATTATACTGAGGTGCCCAAAACTGCAAAATGATAAATCACCTGCCCTGCTTATCAGCCCTGAATTAAGCTACCTTATTTATCACTATGCACAAGAATGTGCACAAGCACAGTAGAGTAACCAACAGTAACTTGCTACCAAATAAGATTTTCATACATTGAATTTGCACGTCGTTGTTTGACACTGGCCAAATGTCAGGCACCCATGAAAGCCATTCACTCACTCTTTTGCTTTTAATTGGGCAGAAAAAGACAGAAAGAAATTAATGAAGGGCTCATGAGTTGGATGAGGATTGGGAGAAAATATTCCAAGGGCAAAACAGATTCAAATTTAAAAGTCTAAGGTATAGTTATTATTAATAGAGTCAGAGGAGGATAATGAGAAGTAAAATATACCTTTGAAACACCTTTTTTCCCTCCCAGCCCCTCCCTCTTTCCCACCAACAGCACAGGGAGACAGGGTGTGGGGATTTTCGTCAGTTCATCACCTGAGATCTTTTTCTGCTCGCTCAGGGAGAGGAGTCTTTCCCCTGTGATACCATGGGGTCCCTCCCATGGGAGACAGTTCTCCATTATCTTCTCCAGCATGGCTCCAATCTCACAAGCAGCAGTCCTCCTGCAATTGCTGCAACCTGAGTCCTTCCCATGGGCAAACAGTCTTCCCAAAACTGCTGTGCCATGGGTCACTCATCCACTGAGTGCAGTCCTCTAAGAATAGGCTGCTCTAGTTTGGAAGCAAGGGCCTTCTCTCTCTCTCTATCTCTGGGAGCCCGGGCCCTCTCTCTGTATTGTTGTCTCTCACTGGAACACAGCTTTCTCCTGCATCCACATGCTCTGACGTGAGTACTTGCTTCACGGGCTGTGAGTGGATCTCTGCATCCCCTGTGGACTTCATGGGCTGCAGGGGGACAGCTTATTTACCATAGTCCTCACCACAGCCTGCAGAAGAATCTTGTCTTTGGCTCCTGGGGCACCTCCTCCCCCTCTTTTCCCACTGACCTTAGTGCTGCCATGATGTTCTCCCTCACATGTCTTCACTTCCTCCTCTTCTCTGACTAAAGAAAAACTGCTGCCTGTAGGTATTATTGCCAACAAGTTCCACCAATTCCAATTCAAAGATTATTGCAGGATCCCTCAGAGCCAAGAGATTGATCTTGTCTCGGTTCCATGTCAGGGAATCATTCGCCATGTTTCCACTGCTGGCCAGGCAGCCCCACTGCCGCTGAGTGAGCAGTGGCAGCTGATGCAGCGCTGGCACTATTTAACGCCTCTCTTCATGGAAGGCACTGTCGCCCTGAAAACTAAACCTTCTGATCTTGTTTTCATAGTTTTAGTTACTTGCCCAGGAAAGTAACTGTAAACATAAATGTTTACACATTCCTTCTAAGAAACGTCTTTGATGGACATTTCACATGACCAGTGTAATTGGGAAAGTGGTAATTTAGTTATCCAATCCCTGGTCACAGTCAAGAATCTATAAATACTGGAGTCAGAAAATAAAGTTACTTCTTTTCCTGTCATACCATTGAGACGTGTCCATGTGAATCATTCCGTGTCCTTTAGCGACAAGGCACCAAGAAGCCTCTTCTGCCCTTGCCCTTCTGCCTGTGGTACAGCTGGCTAGGGGGAGGCAGACAGGCAAGGCTCGCCACAGGCTGCACCAAGATGGCAGCAGCCGCAGTGCATCACCATGTGCTGCACCAGGATGACTCAGGCAGGGGTGCTTCACCACCACTGGAAAAAACTGTGTGCACTGTTTTGATTTTCTTCTTAAATATGTCGTCACAGAGGCATGACCAACCTCTCTAATTGGGCCAGCAGCATGTCCATCTTCAGAGCCATCAGAGAGTGGCTCTGTCAGACACGATACAAGCTTCTAGCAGGTTCTCACAGAAGCCACTTCTATGGCCCTCACCCGCTACCAAAAACCAGTCTGTGTCAAATCAACACAGTACACCATGCTGATAGGAAGTTTTAAGTAGCAGAAAATGAGAAAGGAGTCTGTAAAGACAAAGCTATTGCAAGTGCTGCATAAGATTTTGCTGAATACATTAGAAGTTGAAGCTCGTATGCTCTCCAGTCCTAACTTAAACAATGCTATTCTCAGAGAGGAGTTTTAACAGCATAACTTGCTTGGTAATAGAATTCAAAGAGAATAAAAATATCTGTCTTCACAGCATATCATCTTATATCAATTAAGCAAAACAACAAATGCTTACCTTCATTTCTCCTTCTTCTACCACTAGCTGCCAATTGGCATCTCCTCCTACATCTTGCAAGGAATATGTCATATGGTTTTGTACCATCTCTTCTACCTTTAAAGGAAAAAATTGCACATTTTTAAGAAATTCCTTTCATCATCTTGGGCAGGTGACTGTGATAGTAAAAGGTTTTAAAAATCTTAGAAAATTCAGGGACTTAGAAAGAAAGTTAAGCTTGGAAAGCCCTGGGAAAAGTAGGCCCTGGGAAATTTTAGACTTTGTGCTTGCTAAAGATCAGGTGAAACTGCACCTGTGTAATCAGTATATGATAAATGATACAATTGTTAGATGTGATTAGATATAATTATTGTTTAAAGAACATGAGGAACAATGTTAGGGGGTTGAGGGAGATCACGAGAAATCCATGCTTGGGTAAAAACAATGCTTACAATAGAACAATGTAAGTTTAATAATTAATATGTAAGTTGCATAACGATAGAGTATAAAAACATGTTCAACTCAAAACCAAGTTGGGTCAGATTTGGGTGTGTGTACCCCTGACACCCAGAGCTCTTCAATAAAGCACCTTCATATAATCATTCCATGATTATGTGTGTTCCTGAATGCTAACATTTTGGCAACCCAGATGGGACCTTGTGAGTGCTGCTGAGCGAGCTCGCGACCCAATCACGCTCCAGCTGGCACCAAGGGATTCTCGGGGAGCCCATCGGCCGCGACCGTCTCCACTGCTCACAACATCCCCGGGAGAAGAGGTAAGGTGCTTTACTTGGTTTGGGTGCCTGCCAATAAGACGCAGAGAAAGCTGTGCTTGGTTGGGCTAAAGGAATTCCTGGTGCTATTGCCTATGCGCCGTCCATCAGACAACTGCAAAAGCATCACAGGTTTGGCATTTGTGGTGTATTGTAGTTGTAATATGGAGAAGATTAAAGGGGTTGTGGGCAGCAATGATCCCATACCAGGTACTTCTCCTTTGGGGTGCTTATTAGCACATTGGAAACAAGGTAACTTTGGGGAATAATTACATAAGGCTAAATTAATTTCGGCGAGATCTCCCCATGGAAGAAGACCCCAGCGACTCCATCTCATCCGTTGGTAGCTATAACCCCCCTCCTCTCTCTCTTTACTTTGTTTTCTTTATCTCTCCCTCTCTGTCTCTCTTCACTATCGCATAACCCTTGTTGTTGGCACTAAAATAAAGGTGCATTATTGATGTTGTGATTTAAACTGAAAACCCTTTGTGTCCTTTTGCACTCTGAGATCAAACGAACTTCTCACACCTCCCACTCGTGTTAGCAAATCGTGACATTTAAACTGGAGTCACAGACAGGATTTCTGACAGACAGAAGGGGCTGCAGGTTTGTTGTGCAGTCTGTATTAGGGGAAAGACATTTTGCTCCAGCCGCACCTAGCCTGACACTCTGAAAAGAGTGAGTGGTGTCTAGAAAGCAAGGGGGGGCAACTCGAATTTCCCTCAAACTGCACACACCGAGGTGAAAAGCACCCTACACTCGCTTGAGGGCTCTGTCTGCAGAATTTTGCAAAAGATCTCTTAGTACAAAAGGGCAGGACTGTTTTTGTTGTTGTTGTGTGTATGAATTTTGACTGCTTGGTGTAGCAAAGAGACAACCAGAATTTTAAACTGAAGTAGTGCCTCCCAAGCAGATTTGGTCTTTTTACCCATACAGGGAAGCAAAAAGTTGTGTGTGTGTGTGTATAATGTAAGTTTACACCTCCCTGTATTTTCCCTTTGTAAAAATGACTGAAAATGGCAGTGCAGAAGGTGAAGCTAAATTTTATGCTCTGTTAGCAAAACACAATGCCAGACCTTCTCCGGGAGGGGAAGAATGGGTGCTTAATAATTGGTTTAATTTGGAAAATGTAATTGATAGAGTATGTTCTTTACAACATGAAACAAAATTTAAACTGGGCAAAAATAAAACTATGCTCAGTTTTGGGAGCTTGTCTTACAGCAGCTATAGAAAGTCACTTTAAGCGAAGAAGTGAGGAAAGAACTACAGTAGACTCCCTCCTAAACCTAGTTAAAATTTTGCAAAAACAATTGGATGAAGAAAGGAGTAAGATCAATCTGTTGCTAGCAGCCCTCCATGATAAAAATTTAAAAAATGCTGACTTGCTAAAAGAAACAAGAGAGGGAAACCCCTCTCATTAATCAAATTTACCCTCAAAAGGAGCTAACCCGGATAAAAATTGTGGGGAACACTGCTGTCCTAGTTTGAAACATCTAATTAAAACAGAATATAGTTATATCAATGATAAGGATCTTGATCCGCATATAACCACTAAAAAAAAAAGAAAAAAAAAATAAATAAAGGGAGTACGGGCGTCTCCCTCACGAGTCTGAGACAGAATAAGTATTCTGAGTGTCTCTCACTGGAGGTGATCAAATTCGATTGAGAGAATGGGAAGCCAGTGGCTACTGGGGACATGGAGTCTTCTTAACAGCAGGAGACAGACGTAACCCAAGGTCCCTAACTCAGCACTCAGCTTATTGGGCAGAGGGGCTTAACCCCTTGGAAAGGGGGAACTCTATAGCTATAGTTGGTACCCCTGACCAACTACTAGAAAACATTCACAATGCTACCTGCTTGCAAATGATACACAAAAGAAAATTAATTGCTGGTTATGAATCACCAATGTTGTTATCTGTGAAAACTGAAATTATGACCCCTTTAATTCAAGGCCTTACAGAATCACTTAAACCTACAGCAATTTTTCTCCAAAAAGAAAACCAACATAGCAGCTATAACCCCTGTGGATAGACTAGATAGACTTCTTGGGAACCTCACTGATTGACCTGGTTCCACTGATCCTGGGTTTACTCCCCTCACCACCCCCTCTCAGCCGACAGGTTCACAATTGCATTCTCCTGCTAGGTACCATAAAATTTGGACACGGAGAAAAGTTGCAAAAGAGCTAATTAATTACAGTAGCAATTATGGACCTGTAAAAATCCCAGAAGAAAAATCGGAGAAAGCAAAGGGTGTTAGACACATCTGTTCTCTTAAGGAAAGCCCAGAAAAGAGAAAACAAATCTCTAACCGCCAGTATTGGTGGTCACTAAAGATAAAGAAAGGGGTCCCCAGAAATGTAATGGATGGCTTATCACTTAAAAGTTGAGTAAAGTAGTCTCTAATTGGCACTGTCCCAAGTTCATTGTATCGAATGCCCCATTGTATAACCTAGGCACCTCCATAGTCTCTGGGCTGTGAGCCAAAGCAGTCTCCTTCTCAGCTTCTGGGAGTGGAGCCCAAACAGCCTTAGAATCAGGGAAACTGGTAACTCTGCCTCTCATGGGTGAGCAGAGAGGTGGAAGTTAGTTGTATTTAAAATGCTCACTAGAAATAACAAAACAGGAGACATACTGATTTTAGCAATAGTGGGTCCTAAACGTGCACCTATTACTTCTGCAGTTAACACTAGAGCCCAAATTTCTGTGTTGACCAATACAGACTAGTACAGGATTTGAGAGCAATAATGGAATAACTAAAGATTTTTACCCAGTGGTAGCTAATCCTTGCACATTGTTAACATCCGTGTCGTGGTTTTAAACCAATAACTAAGAAAATTACTTATTTCTTGCTGTGAGATATGGATTAGAACAAGAGCAAAACAGGCATAAAACTTAAAAGGAATAAAAAAAAGAAAGTTTATTGACAAACTACAATAAGAACACCAGAATAAACTTCCAGAAAAACCTTTTCATCCCCTGTCTACCCACTATTCCCTTGTTCACATGACAAAAGAGACAAGAACTTTGGAACTTTGATGGTTAAAACAGTCCCAATTCTTGCTACAGTCTTTTCACCAGTCTTTATAAAGAAACAGAAGTTTCTTCCTGTTAATTTATGGAGTTTCTCACAAGAAAAACTATTTTTGTTATAGTTTTCCATTGCTCTAATGTTAGCTGCCCAGAGCTGCTGTTATTAGAGCCCACTCCTCCCATTTTCACATCACTCTCAAGTGTGTATGGGCCATGAGTCTAGGGATGGGATTTTTAAGGATAAGTTATTCAAAGGCAAAAAGTCTTCTTCATCTGTTTCTGTGAGCTTCACTAGAAAACAGTTTTCTCATTGCCTCTCAAGGCTTCAAATCTTCCAGCACTTCACTGTACCATAATTACTCTACTTTTTACTCAAAATTTACACTTTGAACACTCTATTCCTCCCTATATACTGTCATGAATTAAAGGAGTGTTTTCAAGACCTTATTGTCCATTTCCATAGTTTTAACAGAAAGATATTTCAGCTTAATTAAAGCATCTTCTTAATTCTCTACCTTTTCTGAAGCTTCTTTTCTTTCCTGTCACTAGTAGTTTATAAAGTCTCTTTTCATGTTGATCACTCTCTTTTCTCTCTCTGGATAAAAAGATTAATCCGCAAGTCTCATCTGGGTAATGAAAGTTAAAATCTTGCCCAGGCTGTTGTATGTAGTTCTGTGGCCTCGGCCGGTGCAGGAGCTGGAGCCGTCTGCAATGGAAAGTTCCTCATGGCTGCTCTGGAGAGTGTAGTCGCCGCGCCCAGCCCGCTGCAGGTCTAGAGCCTCTCTCTTTCTTCACTCAGCAGTTTCTAGTGAATTTAGTTACAGCAGAAAACCTGCAGCCGAGCCAGAGATCGGCTCGGCCCGGCCCGGCCCGGCCAGAGCCTGGAGAAAACCTTCCGCAGGGCCCGCATCTCCCGGCCGGGAGACGCTGGGCCCAGCCCAGTCCCCGCCCGGCCGCATGGCCTGGGCAGGGAACGGGAGGCCTGGAGCTCTGCCACCCTTCCCAGCCAGGAAACAAAGAGAACCAAGAGAGCTCTGGTTTTACACTTTAAGGTAGGGTTCACAAGTTGATCCCCACTTTTCAATGGCCTAAACTGCTGTCAATTCTCAGCAATGACTGATAATTGGTCAGGAGAAAAGACTCCAGGCAGTTCCCAGCAACTTAAACTTTCTTAAAGGTAAAGTAACTCCATGACAATCCGTAAAAGAGAAATATAAATGGTTTACTGTAATTGATTTAAAAGATGCCTTTTTCTGCATACCCCTTGACAAAGAAAGTAGGAAACTGTTTGCCATTGAGTGAGAAAATCCAGAAAATGGAAGGAAAACTCAGCTCACCTGAACATGACTCCCACAAGGATACAAAAACAGTCCAACCCTATTTGGAAGCCAGCTGGCAAAGGAGCTGGAGATTTGGACCGAGAATGGGCAAGTACCGAGAGAACAATACCTGCTCTTACAGTATGTTGATGATACACTGACAACTACAGAAGAGAAAACAACCTGCATAAAGGTAACAACTGAAATTTTAAATCAACTGGGAATGGGAGGATATAAGGTGCCTAAAGAGAAGGCACAAATTGCCTGACAAACTGTGAATTACCTGAGATATGAAATCTCACAAGGGCAACGAAAGCTGGGTACTAATCATATTCAAGCTATTTGTGCTATTCCAGAACCCCAGAACCTGCATGAGCCACAGGATTTCCTTAGGATGACAGAGCGGTGCTGCCTGTAAATCATGGACTATGGACTAATTGCAAAACCCCTGTATGAAGCCCAGAAGACGCAGCCATTTACCTGGGGCAAACCACAGAAGGAGGCCTTCCTCAAACTAAAGGAGGCATTGACAACTGCACCGGCATTAGGATTACCTGATTTGTCCAAAGATTTTCAGCTCTTTGTGCATGAAAGACTACACCTAGCACTGGGAGTGCAGACCCAACGTTTGAGAAGCTGGAAAAGGCCGGTAGGCTGCTTTTCCAAACAACTTGACAACGTGAGTGCTGGATGGCCTTCATGCCTGCGGGCAGTTGCATCCACTGTGATGCTGATACAAGAATCTAAAAAAACTCACTATGGGTAGACACATAAATGTCTACATGCCACATATGGTAATCACTGTTTTAGAACAAAAGGAAGGCCATTGGCTATCTCCAAGCAGGATGATGAAATTCCAGGTAATCCTGACTGAGCAGGATGATGTCACACTAAAGACAACTAACCTCTTGAATCTAGCTTTGTTCCTAGGTACCACAACTGAAGAAGGCCCATTAGAGCACGACTGTGTAGAAGTAATAGAGTACACTTATTCGGCAAGAGAAGACCTGAAAGACATCCCACTAAAGCAACCAGAGTGGGAGCTATTCACAGATGGAAGCGGCTTCATGGAGAATGGGACCAGATATGCTGGATATGCGGTAACGACAGTCAGTACAATAGTGGAGGCAAAAGCATTATCACCAAATAAATCTGCCCAGAGGGCAGAACTGGTTGCCTTAACCAGAGCACTAGAACTGAGTAAAGGGAAAAGGGTAAACATATGGATTGACTCAAAGTATGCTTTTGGAGTAGTACATGTACATGGAGCACTGTGGAAAGAAAGAAGACTACTGTCTTCTCAAGGTACGCATATTAAACATCAAGATGCAGTCCTGCAATTGATAAAAACAATACAAAAACCTGAACAACTAGCAGTTATACACTGTAAAGCACACCAATCAAGAAACTCCAAAATTTGTGAGGAAAATCAAAAAGCAGACTGGACAGCTTGACAGATTGCTCGAGAAGTGCAAACAACAATGGCATTGATACCTTTAAAAGCTAATGTATCTCAATTTAATTTGCCTCCAAAACCTAAATATTCAATAGAAGATGAGAAATTGGGACGTTTGCTAAATGCACAAAAGAATTCAGAAGAGTGGTATGTAACTGCACAAAGACAAATAGTGTTAACCCCCTTGATAATGAGAGAAGTTCTACAAATTAAACATAACAAATGTCATTGGGGTGCAGAGGCATTGGTAAAAGTGCTAAAGCAAAAATTAATCTCAGTACAGATGCTAACAATGGCAAAATCAACTCAGTGGCTAGACACAGGCATAGCTAGGAAGGATTAGGATAGGAATAGAATCAAGATGACACTTGGCAAGAACCCTCTAGTGAAGTGAAATTTGGGTGAGACCTAGAGTCTTTGCTCAGTCCTATAGCAAACTATCAGAATAGAGAAACAGGTCACGTAGATAGACTAGCAAGAGTCTGCCAAGAAAGATTTAAAGAACTAAACGTACAACTACAAGCCACCACAAAAATGACTTTAAAAATCGATTTTCCTTAGACTTATTACTCCTGAAAGAGCATGCCATGTGTAAGTTTTCTTTTTTAAAGGGACAGATTGATCATTACTCTGTCCACATCCCAAATGTAACTGCACATGTAGAATATGGCATCGATCAGTTGCAACAAATAGAGCATGGAGCACAGGAAGAGCAAAAGGATTTGACTATAAATTGGTTAGGCAAAATCTTCAAAGGGTTAGGGTGGAATGTGAGTTCATGGATTAAATCTATCATTGAGAGTGTGATAATCTTACTAACTGTATTCTTAGCAATTTGGTTAGTTTACAGCATCTTAAAGGAAGAAATACAGAAGAAAACGTCCTGGAACCAGAAAATAATAAAGACACTGATGCGAGAACCACACCCACCATCTTCTGGTTCTCCAGTTCGTGACAACATCCAGGACAATGCTTACATCAATCAAGGATTTGAAGAACATCAAGTATAAACTCAGAAACAAAGGACTGTATCAAGTGAAAACATTTGCACTTACAGTGAAGTGAAAATGCTTTCAAAGGGGGGAATGATAGTAAAAGGTTTTAAAAATCTTAGAAAATTCAGGGACTTAGAAAGAAAGTTAAGCTTGGAAAGCCCTGGGAAAAGTAGGCCCTGGGAAATTTTAGACTTTGTGCTTGCTAAAGATCAGGTGAAACTGCACCTGTGTAGTCAGTATATGATAAATGATACAATTGTTAGATGTGATTAGATATAATTATTCTTTAAAGAACATGAGGAACAATGTTAGGGGGTTGAGGGGGGTCACGAGAAATCCATGCTTGGGTAAAAACAATGCTTACAATAGAACAATGTAAGTTTAATAATTAATATGTAAGTTGCATAACGATAGAGTATAAAAACATGTTCAACTCAAAACCAAGTTGGGTCAGATTTGGGTGTGTGTACCCCTGACACCCAGAGCTCTTCAATAAAGCACCTTCATATAATCATTCCGTGATTATGTGTATTCCTGAATGCTAACAACTGTACAGTATTGGAAGCCATAAGTCAATACTTCAAATCCTTTGCAGGAGCTGAACTTGGACAATCGAGCCTTCTGTTACAGGTTAAGATCAAGCAGGTACTTGTGGCCTTCAGAAACAAAAGCCAACATCTTGATTCAACTTCTAATTTCATTCTTTATTGTCATGTTGCATTAATATGTTTACACTAAATATTTTTTCCCTGTGCCCCCCCCTCTTGGTTTTGTGATGTTGGTTCCTTCCCCTCGCCCCTCCCCTTCGGTTTCACCTCATTGGCTGTAGCCTGATTTCCCCTCCCCTTTTTCCTTCAGTTTCAAATTCCGTGGGATTCCTCCCTCAGACTCTTTTTTCCCTGGAGTTCATTCCATGAATAAACTGTGACAGTGTCCTGGCAGAGAGACCCTCCTTTGCCTTTTATATTTGTCCTTGCTGAACCCCCTCCCACCCCCAGTGGACTGCAGCTAGTCGGGCGATTTCCCATGGCTGGGAGATAATTAGCTAAATCCCCCCCCCCTTTTTAATTATATAAAGTTCAAAGAAGGGTTTAACCAATGAGGTCCACAACCCCGTGAGTCCCTAGCCTTTGAACAATTTGCTGAACCAGTCTACGCAAACAAGATGAAAACTGGGATAGGGCTCATCATGAGGTTGTGTGGGAGGTAGATTTTAAATGAAAGGAAAAATAAACATTTCAATAGCATATTAACAGTCAGTGTGTGTGTCTGCTGGAGAGTAACCAGATGTCAGTAAGGTTTCCTCTCCGTCTTTCCTGCGGTGTCTTCTTTTGGAAATGACTGCAACTTGTTTTTCATCCCCTTCTGCTGAAGCTGGGTTTGTGGGAAGGAAAGGCTTTACCCACTTTTGGGGTATCCAACGTGGGCCTGCAAGGGTGGACACATATGCGCAGCCACGTCCCCAGGTAGCAAGTTCATTGGGGCCCTTAGTCTGCCAGGTTTCTGGGTCCCTGATTAAGATCGGTGGATGCTGTGACAACTGAAATTGATCACCACTGTTAAAATACCAAACTACCAAAGGACTCAGGTTTTCAAATAAACAATTCAGGAAATTGATAGTAAACACAGCTTTGCAAAGCTTTTGTTGTGGTGACATCCACACTGATGCACTGCTCTGCCTGGGAAGGACTTGTTTGAGCGTCTGGTGAGTACGCTCAATCACAGCTTGACCTGTGGGGGAGTGGGGGATGGCAGTCTTATGTTCCACTCCCCACTGCTGGACAAACTCTAGGAACTCCTAGGATTTTTATTCTGGGCCATTGTCAGTTTTAATTTCCCGAGGATCCCCAGAACTGAAAAGGCCTGTACCAGGTGTTGTTTGGCATGTACAGCCTTTTCCCCTGCATGGGCTGAGGCAAAAACCACACCTGAGTATGTGTCAATGCTCACATGTACATACTTGAGGTGACCAAAACTGGGAATGTGTGTGATGCCTGTCTGCCACACTTCACAGCTCCCAAGGCCTCTGGGGTTAACCCAAACACCCAGCAATGGCACGGCCTGGACCTGGCAACAGGGACAGGTGGCCACAGTGGCTCAAGTCTGACTCCGGGTTAATTGGAACTGACGGATCAGACCTGGCACATGCTGACGGTATTGCTGGTGGCTCAGCTTAGCCTGCTGGAAGACATCTGGAAGACATACGTTTTCAGCTCAGACGACAAGAGAGTCAGCTTTACAGTTCCCTTCTGCAATTTCACCTGGCAAATCAGTATGTGACCTCACATGCATCCCATAGAACAGATGCTCTCGAGTTGAAATGAAATAAAATAGTTTTGAGAGCAACCTAAAGAGATGCTTGTTCTCTTTGTCTTTGAGAACTGCCTGCTCTGCCCTGGACACTTCCCCCGCTACGTAGGCTGAGTCAGTAAACAAATTGATTGGCTCCGAGAACATCTCAAAGGCTCTCACGGCCGCAGCCAGTTCGGCGACCTGGAGTGACCCCTCCACAAACTCAACATCAGCTTCCAAATGTTGAGTCTGGGGAGATCTCCAAGTCATCGCCAACTTGTGGGATGCCCCAGACACGTCAGCGAACACTGTAAGAGCTTTGAGTGGCCAATGGCTCCTTTTCTCACAAGGAAAGAGGTGGAATTCCACAGGAAACAATTTGTGTGATGGGGCATGAACTGATATTTGTCCACTGTAGCTGTCCAGAGCTAGCTGGAGGTTAGCATTACTCTGCAGCAGGTGCTCAAACATCTCCTTGGTCAACTTCTCAGGACAGTGCTTTCCCTCCTCAGAAAGTTTGACTGGGAGGTGAATACACACAAAGTCACAACCTGCCAGTTCCCACAGCCTCACCCTGGCCTTTCAGATTAGCTGAGCCATCAGCTCTTGTGGCTTAGTGATGCTTTTGGATGGTTGGTGGGAGAGGAAGACCCACTCTATGATTAAGAATTAATCTCTTTGCCCTTCAATCCATTGGAATATCAACCCATGTGTTGTAGCTTTCCTAGGGCAATGAATTTGAAAGGCAGCTCAGGCTTATAACGATGAGCCTGTCTCTCTGTTAAAGCCTTTTGTGCTTTTTCAATTGCGGTTTTTGCTTCTGGAGTCAGTTCCCTGGGAGACAGCAACTCTCTCTCCCCTTTCAATAAACTGAGCAGGGGACTCAGGTCTTCATTAGTGAGACCTAGCCAGGGTCTGACCCAGTTTAGTGACTCGCACAGGGAATGGAGATCTGCTAGGGTTTTGAGATTACTAATGATTTTGAATTTCTGCAGAACAACAGTCCACGCAGTGATTTCCGAGCCCAGGTACTTCCAAGGTGGCATCCTTTGAACTTTGTCTTCCTGCAGTTGGAATCCAGCAGAGGTTAAAACTTTAACCACTAGGTCAAGTGTGTGTTGGAGTATGGTGTCATTGGGGGCGCACACAAGCACATCATCTATGTAGTGTAAAATGATGGCTTTCCTTTTTTCAGCACGCACTGGGGACAGCAATGAAGCCACATACCACAGGCAGATGGAAGGACTCCATTCCCTGAGGTGAAACCTTCCAGTGGTACCGTTTCATGGGGCCTCCTGGTTGATAGCAGGAACTGAGAAAGCAAACCGAGGTGCATCTGCCAGGTGTAGGGGAATTTGGAAGAAACAGTTTTTGATGTCTAGGACCGCCATTTGCCAATTTTGTGGGAGCACCGTTGGGGAGGGCATCGCAGGTTGGAGTGACCCTATGTCCTCAATTACTTTTTTTTCCCTAAGATCCTGAAGGAGGCGCCATTTATCCTTCCCTGGCTTCTTTATTACAAAGACCAGGGAATTCCAAGGGCTGGTTGTTTTTTCTATGTGGCCTTTGGCCAATTGCTCCTCCACGAACTCTTTGAGCACCTTGAGCTTTTCCTTACTGAGTGGCCACTGACTTACCCAGACTGGATTATCATCCAGCCATGTTAAGTTTTGGGTAGGGTGCTCCACAGTGGCTGCTTCTAAAAATCCTGGGGAGTCTCAGGGATAATTAATTTGACTCCCCACTGGGGCATGGTGTCTCTCCCCCACAGGGGGTACTTGTAGTCAATTTATGGGTTCTTCCCTATCCTTCCTCTGTACTTTTAAACTGTCAAAACTCACTGTTCCTACCTGAGACAGTTTTATTTTAGCATGTTTGAAATTACTTCCGGTACTTCCAAATAGAATGACAGTGCACTGTAGGACCTGAAAGGGAATATTCACTGAAGAGCATTTAAAAAGATGAAGGTGAGGGAGTGGGGGAGGGGAGACAGACAAACGATCTCTAAAAAAGTAGATGCATATCAAAAGTTACATTGAAACAGCAGTGAGGGAAACAGTAATGAGAAAAGGATGCCTATTCTGTTTCTTTGCCATCTCTGCACAGTTGCCAACTAGAAAAACAACAGAAATGCTTGCATTCAAAAAAATTATGATGATGCAGAGATACACTTTTTAAAATACTAAGAATACTTACCTAGACAGTTGCATGTTTTTCTTACAGGTCAAATATTTGATCATTTTTATCAAGCTATGTGAATACTATTTTTTTTCCAAATAATGTGCATGAAAATGGGGGATGGGGCAGGAAATGAATTATTATGTTAAATCTACAGTCTTGTTATATGCTTCTTTTGTGTCTGTTCCTTCATTTCCAAATCCTATTCTCCCCCAAATAAAAACAGTGTAGTAGTTTGGCATTTAGGAAAAAAAGTGGGAAATATCCACGGAAGTGACTTCTCTGAGAGAGGCTGCTGGGAGTTTCTTCTCTGCTTGAGATCAGGCCAATAGCTAGCCAGTTCTGAGACTGACAGCATTTTAGACCACTGAAAAGTAAGATCACCTTTGTGAATACCACCTTTTAAATGCTAACTGGGGAACATCTTGTGTCTTTGTTTCCGGCCTTGAAAGGTATTGGAGCTCTGGTGTGGCTGGCCTGCTCCCCTGCAGCCTTTACGGCCTGGCCTGGGGGGGGGGCCGGGTCGGACCCCAGTGGCTCCCAGGTGGAGGATGGAGCCTGCGGGCCCCCACCCCCCCCAAGTCGGGCCGGGGTCTGTGGCAGCACTGGCCTCTCCCCGGAAACTTTTCGGGTCCTGTTTCAGCAGGGTGGTCAGGGGCCTTCCTAGAGGGGCCAAGCCCTTTCCAGGGAGCCCGCTGAGCCCTTACCAGTGGCCCTGTCTGGCCAGGCCAACCCCCAGCTCGGCTGAAATTCTGCTGCCGCTGAGTTTTACCTAAAACTGCCGGGCAGGGGGAGGGGAAGCTATCAGCTTGTGGCTTGCTGCCTCTGAGTGCTAGCCTGGCTGCTGAGATCCTAGCGCAGCCACTGAGAAATCATCCAGCATAAACTGCTCCGGCCGCTGCTCCGGCAGAGATCACGTGACCATCCACAAAACCTGGGCAAAATTTAACCCTTTCACTACCCAGATGAGACCTGCAGACTTAATCCCCTCTCCAGAGAGAGGAAAGTGGGAGCAATCAAGATGTAAAGAGACAACATATACCATCCAAGTCAGTAAAAGCAGGAGTCAAGCCTCAGATGGAAAGAGAATGAGGAGATGCTTTAATAAGCTGAAATATTCTTTTGGTAAAACCAGGGAGATGGACAATAATGTTCTGAAAAACTCCTTTAATTCATGAAAGAGTATTAGGGGGAATGAAGTATTCAAATTGTAGACCTGAGCGAAGGTATCCATTGATGAAGTTAAACAGATGGTGGACTAACTGTAATCCCATGAGATGCTTGAACAGAGAGAGAAGTGAGAATTGATGAAGACCCTTTGCCCCAAGGGAGAAAAGAAGACCTCTGTTCACAGAGATAATCATAGAAACAAATGAAGAAAACCTTTGCATTTGAATACCCCATCCTTAAAATAATACTCCTTGAGTTCAAGGCCCATGAACACACCTCTGAGTGGTGTGAAAATGGGAGAAGGGCATGATGGCAGAGTTTTTTTTTTCAGTCATAGAAATGAAAAGCCACGAGAAAACTATTTTCTTGTGGAAAACTCTCCATGGAATGACAAGAGAAAACTCGTCTCCCACAGAGACTGATGAAAAGACTATTGTATAGTTGGTATTGCGGTAACATCTCACGTTTTGTCTCTATGTTGTCAGTTGGGAAAGGAAAAAGGTTTGGGTGGGGGGAGAAAAGGTTTCTGGAAGTTTTATTCTGGTTTCTTATTCTTGTAGTCCTGTTAATAAACTTTCTTTATTCCTTTTAAGTTTTAAGCCTATTTTGCCCTTCTCCTAATCCATATGTCACATAAAAAAAATGAGTAAGTATTCTGCTGATTTTTAGCTAGTGCTAAAAACCACCACAAACAGACGAAAAGCTAAATTATCCACTGCTGTGTAATGTTTACAAGTGCTGAAAACAATTTAGTAATTTTTTTGCCTGAGACATAGGTGACTACTAAAACTCATCACATCAAGTATGTCCATGTAATTGACACTATTTTCCTGAATCGGTAGAAATTTATTTTTTAAAGAGGAAATTCATTGCAAGCAAAGGTTAGTCAATTGACCAACATACGGATTAGTCTAAGAACTGTATAATCACAAGATTATTAGCCTGAACCTATGAGTGTTTTTTGTACAACTTGAAGAAAAAAAGTAATTGAATCAAGTCAAAAATCTCAAAATACAACATAAAAATTAAATATTTTCAACAGAAATGCTCCTTTATCTTATTTTAACTATAGAATTATCTACAGAAACCAAGTTATCAGTCTAGTTTTGGGGGGGGGTTTTCTTCGTTTGCTTTAAGTTTTTTTTTTTAGTTATAATGAAGTATAAACACCCACAAGATTTGTGTTTCTGCTTTTAGACAGGCCATCTTTTCCTGCCACTTACTAACAGGTTTCTTACCAAATATTCTTCCAATTATTTTTTTTTCCAGGGAAACAATGACACAGTACAAGCTAAGCCAGGTAAGAATGTGAGCTATTTAAATATTCAGTTTTCTAGCTCTAGGTCACACTTCTTTCAAAAAGGAATCCTCGCTATGCTTGAGCAACTTTACCTGCAACATATTCAGGGTCCCTATCTCCTCCCTTAGCTCCTAATCTATTAGGGACAAAGCTGGCTTGTATGTGATTGTCTTGTATTTTGCTGCTTTTTGCTTTATGCCAAATGCAGAGGAAGGAGAATAGCAAAGAAAGAAGAGAATGAGGCATTGACAGGAGTACCAAAGAATCAGAAAATACCTGAGTTGGAAGGGACCCACAAGGATCACAGCATCCAACCCCTGGCTTTGCACAGGATAACCCCAAGAATCATGCAATGTGCCTAAGTACAATTTAACAGTTTAAGGCCTTTTGAATTGTTCAGCATTTACCCCCCTGACTTCCTCTGAAAACTTGAAAGGTATCATTAGTTTGTTTCTCTCCCTCTCTTCTCCCAGTAAAGTTGCATTCCTGCTAATACATCTTTCAGACAGCTTCCCCTTAGGTTTGGGAAAGGAGAGGTATTATCATTGCAGCTTTCAGAGGAAAGAGAATGTTTTTTGCTAACAAGCAATTACCTCTAGTTGATCAAGTAATTGTAGTGCCTACAACTGCCTTGTGCATACTGTCTGTCCAAACTGTGATCCACCTACTGGTTGCTGTCAGCCTGAACCTATTTCAGGTACCACATTAGGCACCAAGTCAATATTCACAGCTTCTTTCTCAGTGGAGAGGACACACTATTACCTTGGGGTTCCTGGCAGACTACAGGAATGATCTGTAAAAATACTTCTATCCCATGCAGCCCTGGACTTAACATTAAATGGACAGATCTTCATTTAAAAGGTCCTCAGAAGACCTCAATCTATTTTAAAATCTGATAGTCCTTTAAAAAGACAAAATGATTTGCAAGACATTTGCATCATTTAAAGCCCACAACCTGTCACTCAACTGGAAGAGACAAATCAATGCCTTTTTGAAGGCACACTGAAGAACCAGCTCCTGTCAAAATATGCTTATGTGTCTCTGTGGTGGTTTCACATTGACTGACGTTTGGGGAAGGAAAAAAAAAAAACAAAAACACCTAAGGAAGTGATTTCTTTGAGAGAAGCTGCTGGGAGCTTCCTCTGTGCCTAGGACAGGCCAATAGCTGGCTAATTCTGAGAACTGACAACATTTTGCACCATTTAGAAATTAGATCCGCCTCTGTGAATTCCACATTTTAAAAACCACAAACCTGGGAACTCTCTCTCTTGGCTTCCAGCTTCAGAAAGTAACGGAGCTCTGGTGAGGCCAGCCCTGCTCCCCTACTGCCTGCACGGCCTGGGGGAGGCTCAGCTGGACTCCAGAGGGTCTCGGGAAGGGGATGGAGGCTGCAGGGGAATGGCCCCAGGCTGGGCCAGGCCACAGCTGCTGACATCTTGCTGACACTAAGCTGCTCTCACAACAACCCCCCCCCCCCCCAACCCCACTGATGGCTCCAGTCCAAGCCCCCCCCCAGTGGCTGCTGGGCAGAAGGAGGGGCACTGTGACTGCTGTGGCCACTATTAACCCTTTCGCTAAATAGATGGGACCTGCAGACCTTGTTCCACTCTCCAGAGAGAGAAAAAAGTGATGACACGTAGAAAGACAACATGAAAACACCAAGGTCAGTAAAGAAAGAGTCAAGCCTCAGATGGAAGGAGAATGAGGAGATGCTGAATGGGGCTGAAATATTCTTTTGGTAGGTCCATGGAGATGGACAATGATATACTGAAATATCTCCTTTAATTCATGAGAGTATGGGGTGATGAAGTATTCAAAGTGTAGATCTGAGCAGAGGCATCCATTGACAAAGCCAAGCAGATATTGGAGTAGCTGTAATCCCATGAGAAGCTTGAACAGAGTGAGAGATGAGAGCAATGAAGACCCTTTGCCCCCAGGGAGAGAAGAATAAAACCTCTGTTCCCAGAGATGATCACAGAGACAGATGAAGA
Organism: Pseudopodoces humilis; assembly: GCF_049639895.1. Lineage (NCBI taxonomy): Eukaryota > Metazoa > Chordata > Aves > Passeriformes > Paridae > Pseudopodoces > Pseudopodoces humilis. Next base: position 6,474,630 of record NC_142211.1, on the reverse strand, counting down.
GAACCTTTGTCTTTGAACAACTCATCCTTAAAATAATACCCCATGAGTTCATGGCCCATGGACACACCTCTAGGAGGGCTGTGAAAATGGGAGGAATTTCATGATGCAGAACTTTTTGCCTGGGCAGCTGCTATTCATGGAAATGAAAAGCCAGGAGAAAACTTTCTTGTGGAGAACTCTCCATGGCATGACAAGAGAAAACTCCTCTCCCTACAAGAACTCATGAAAGACTATTGTATAGTTGGTACTGTTTTAACATCCCAGGTTTTGTCTCTAAGTAGTCAGTTGAGAAAGGAAAAATTTAGGCAGGGGGAGGAAAGGTGTTCTGGAGGTTTTATTTGGATGCTTCTTATTCTTGTAGTCCTGTTAATAAAGTTTCTTTATACCTTTTAAGTTTTAAGCCTGTTTTGCCCTTCTCTTAATCCATATCTCACAACAAGAAATGAGTAAGTGCACTGGGGGTTTTAGCCAGTGCTAAAACCCATCACAGTATTTGGTGCATTGGCTGTGAAACTTAAATTGGCAAATCTAAACCACTACAGTCTCAATCTTAAAAGCAAAGCTGCAAGTTTCTACTTGACTTGTTACTAAGATTCCCTTCATATAAATGAAGTCTAGAAACAAGCCCCATTTATTCATAATCAAGATTTATCTTGCCGTTCCAAAAGCCAAATCCTGAACCTGGGGACAGAGGACAATTTCCTAATAATAAGGTCTACAGCAGGTTGTCACCAAAAGGTGTGCTGCTTTTCTCTTCATGCTCTCAGTTGTCTTTCACCTGCTTGTTCACTAGCAATGAAGCTCCAGAGCAGGTGAAGCAACTTAATGAACTCGCAAGTTTGTTCTAGGGAAGATATGGGGGAAGAATGGGGCAGAGGGGGAGTAGGTTTCTTCTAAGTTAGCAGGATCATTCTTTCTGTAGTCAGTTAATTTGAAAACACATCCTAAGACACTGGGTAGTAGCTTCTACATAGTATAATCCTTGCAGCTGCTAGAAAGAGGAAGACCTTGACCCCATAATCCAGTCCATTTGACCCTGATCTTTAATGTCAATTTGCATTATTGTGATAAGGACCTGGTCAATCTCAGATTTAAGCGGTTAGGTTTTCAGCCACACTAGTGGTCTGATATTCAGGTTTACCATATGGACCCACAAATGTTATCACAGACCTAAGGGGTGAAAATGAGAAGGTTCACATATTTTAATGACTGTTTCCCTTACATTGAACTGGCAATGCCGTCTGATAGACAATTATTTTTATCTTTAAAATGAAACTGGCTTTCTATTACTTGTTTTTCTCCCTCCTCCCCTACAAAAACAAACTTGAATTATTAACGTGACTGGAGTACCAGCAGATCCGCCTATCGCTGTTGTACAATATGACCTGCATACTTTTTCCCCTTGTAAAAAATTCAAATTCCAGAAATTAACTGACTGCAATAAGTCAAGGCAAGTGTTGGGATTTCAGTCCAATAAGCAAGTCCTTAAGTGTTAGGGTTCTGCTCATGAAGCTGGTGGCAAGGTATCCAGGTAGCATGATTCCAGGCTTTGTTACTCAAAAGAAAAATCCATTCCTTCTATTTGAAAAAGCTGGCTGTTTGCAGTGTGTCAGAGACTTGAAAGATGGATGTCTCGGGACATTTTGGGATGCATGTGTGTGTGGGGGAAGGAGAGGTTGGGCCTTGCCCTGGCGAGACAATGAACTGCCCCCCACTCCTCACCCCTAGAGCCAATATCCCAGCCCTGCAGTGGTGCCAGTCATGGAACACTGGAGGCAGAGCTCCACTCTCACCTAACCCAGCTTTACACAGTGTTAGTTAATAATTTAAAAACAAATAAACCCCAAACCAACAGACCCGAGAAGGAAGTCCCATATTCACAATCATATGGACCATAGCAGAAGGAAAGTAATGGCATGAATGCTGTTTGAATGACTTCTTTTTGAGACTGAAGACCAAACACATCAATTCACTTATCTAATTCAACTTTAAACTATACTCTTCAGAGCAAGCACCTAGAGTAATTTTTTACATTACTAGAATATGTCACTACAACTAAATTCACTTACTTATTCAGGATGTCAGACATTTTCTTAAGCATAATTGAGTATATTGGAACTCTTCAGTAAAAATTCTCATATCCACAATCTCATTTTTTAAATTACATACTTTATGACCTTTTGGTAATAAAACTAGTTGTAGAGTTAAAAAAATTATAATAGAGAACCTTGAAATTTGGTGTCAATGTTATTACAAGTGACAAATTTTAAAGACAGAATTAAACTTTTGATTTAAAAACAAGAAAAACTATTCAATTTGAAGCAAAGACCATCTCCAGCCCACACAAACCAGGTGTTATTTTATTACTTTTATTATAATCAGAAATGCAAAATTTTTGAGTTGTAGGTATTTTTATTAAAGCTAATTAAATCAGTCCAACAGTTCACAAGATTTGGGCCTCTGCACAAGTGATATGCATGCAAGTGGAATGTAAGAAGACAATAATTTACTATAGAAATAGATAACTTTTTTTTTGTCTCAACATACTAGAGTAAACAGTGATTTATGTAACAAAAACCCCAGGTTCTAGGAGGAGGATGAAATGCAGCAAAGATACACAACCCCCACTCTACACATTAATACAGTACCTGGATGCTGAATCTGTGAACATCAAAGGCACTGACTAGATCAATGGAAGACATGGAGGAAGAGCGACTATAGGGCTACCAGAGACAGACAAAGAAAAAACCAAGTAATCAGAACAAAGGCACAACAGAGCATTCAGTACCAACTTGCAAGCACAAGATAATGAAGAAAATGAAAACAAAAGCACCATAAGAAGCAAGCAGTGGCAAATGCTGATTTCATGCACCTGTGATGTATTATGCTCCCAGTGTAGCCCTAGAAAAGGCATAGTGTTTCAAGTAACACTAAAAGAAGTCAATTGATCCTAATACAAGAGACCATATTTTTTTTCTACCAATTGAATTAATTTTGGAGAAGGTATCTTAAAAGCACTGAGGTTAGCAAGTTGTTGGTTTCTTTTTTCTTTATAATCTCTAACTGACAAGCTTGATACAAATCAAGAGTATTCTAAATAGATACTGAAATCAGGATTTTTTAGCCAAGACAGAAACCAGTCCTTTTCCAATTCCAGCTACTTCAATTAAAAATGAGTAAACCACTGAAAGTTATTCTAGAAACATCTAAAAAAATAATTTTAAAAAAATCTTACATATCCATATAAAATATTATATACAAATACAAGTTAGCCAATTATACAGAGGAGATCATGAGAAATATCTTACCTTTTGGACAAATCTATGAGTCCCCACAGCAGAATATGCATCTCCAGGAGGTAAAGATATTGGCCAGTATAATCTCACCTTTTCACTTTGGGACTGAAACAAAATAACTTTAATTACTGGTAGTCAGCTGCTACTAGATGGACTATGAAAGAGTGGGGCACCTTCAATCTTTATAGTGGCTACAACTAGTGCTGTCCATGACAGACATGAAGTTGTCATCCTGCTGGAATTCTCAGGAAGCAAATGGGCCTGGAGACTGAATTACCCATTTATCTATACTTCAAGGGATATTTCCAGGTTAAGCAAACTAGATTTGCAGCATCACAGATGTTGCATCCATGTAGTAGTACTACAGTAACTCAAAATTTTTACCTTCTCCTAAGAGACCTCAACATAGATAAACTCTGTTGGGTACTATATGTCCACTAGAAAGTCTTATAATTCTTAGCAAGTCGTTGCATTCACTATATTCATAAGCCAAAAACCTTTTAAGACAAAGGAGGCACCACTTTATTATTCCCCCTCATTTTATACACTACTATATTTTCTCATATTCTATATTTCATATATATTTCATTTCAGATATATTTCATCACACACATCCCTTTTTGATCCTTGTCACTTAAGTGTATACAAGAAATGAGTTTGAGAAATATCCAGAGCCTACACAATTTTTAAACAAAACCAAACACCAGTAGAACTATGTCTTTCCTATTTGACATACTGCTACAGTCAAAATAAACTTCAGAGCAGTAATTAGGTTTTGAAAAATATCTGCATCATTAGATATTCTTATTTGCCCAGGGCATCACTTATATGTAGTGATAAGTTTTATACAGGACTAATACATTTATTTAGGAGTTAGAAACCAGACACGATCAATTAGCTTAACACTTATACTATCCTTTTCTATGCAAGCCGTCAAGTCACTTTCTCAAAATTAGTGTTAAGCAATGATATTTAATTG